>NW_028153728.1:247500-249336 GCF_964211835.1 Anser anser
GTTAGGGTTAGGGTTAGGGTTAGGGTTAGGGTTAGGGTTAGGGTTAGGGTTAGGGTTAGGGTTAGGGTTAGGTTAGGGTTAGGGTTAGGGTTAGGGTTAGGGTTAGGGTTAGGGTTAGGGTTAGGGTTAGGGTTAGGGTTAGGGTTAGGGTTAGGGTTAGGGTTAGGGTTAGGGTTAGGGTTAGGGTTAGGGTTAGGGTTAGGGTTAGGGTTAGGGTTAGGGTTAGGGTTAGGGTTAGGGTTAGGGTTAGGGTTAGGGTTAGGGTTAGGGTTAGGGTTAGGGTTAGGGTTAGGGTTAGGGTTAGGGTTAGGGTTAGGGTTAGGGTTAGGGTTAGGGTTAGGGTTAGGGTTAGGGTTAGGGTTAGGGTTAGGGTTAGGGTTAGGGTTAGGGTTAGGGTTAGGGTTAGGGTTAGGGTTAGGGTTAGGGTTAGGGTTAGGGTTAGGGTTAGGGTTAGGGTTAGGGTTAGGGTTAGGGTTAGGGTTAGGGTTAGGGTTAGGGTTAGGGTTAGGGTTAGGGTTAGGGTTAGGGTTAGGGTTAGGGTTAGGGTTAGGGTTAGGGTTAGGGTTAGGGTTAGGGTTAGGGTTAGGGTTAGGGTTGGGTTAGGGTTAGGGTTAGGGTTAGGGTTAGGGTTAGGGTTAGGGTTAGGGTTAGGGTTAGGGTTAGGGTTAGGGTTAGGGTTAGGGTTAGGGTTAGGGTTAGGGTTAGGGTTAGGGTTAGGGTTAGGGTTAGGGTTAGGGTTAGGGTTAGGGTTAGGGTTAGGGTTAGGGTTAGGGTTAGGGTTAGGGTTAGGGTTAGGGTTAGGGTTAGGGTTAGGGTTAGGGTTAGGGTTAGGGTTAGGGTTAGGGTTAGGGTTAGGGTTAGGGTTGGGTTAGGGTTAGGGTTAGGGTTAGGGTTAGGGTTAGGGTTAGGGTTAGGGTTAGGGTTAGGGTTAGGGTTAGGGTTAGGGTTAGGGTTAGGGTTAGGGTTAGGGTTAGGGTTAGGGTTAGGGTTAGGGTTAGGTTAGGGTTAGGGTTAGGGTTAGGGTTAGGGTTAGGGTTAGGGTTAGGGTTAGGGTTAGGTTAGGGTTAGGGTTAGGGTTAGGGTTAGGGTTAGGGTTAGGGTTAGGTTAGGGTTAGGGTTAGGTTAGGGTTAGGGTTAGGGTTAGGGTTAGGGTTAGGGTTAGGGTTAGGGTTAGGGTTAGGGTTAGGGTTAGGGTTAGGGTTAGGGTTAGGGTTAGGGTTAGGGTTAGGGTTAGGGTTAGGGTTAGGTTAGGGTTAGGGTTAGGGTTAGGGTTAGGGTTAGGGTTAGGTTAGGGTTAGGGTTAGGGTTAGGGTTAGGGTTAGGGTTAGGGTTAGGGTTAGGGTTAGGTTAGGGTTAGGGTTAGGGTTAGGGTTAGGGTTAGGGTTAGGGTTAGGGTTAGGGTTAGGGTTAGGGTTAGGGTTAGGGTTAGGGTTAGGGTTAGGGTTAGGGTTAGGGTTAGGGTTAGGGTTAGGGTTAGGGTTAGGGTTAGGGTTAGGGTTAGGGTTAGGGTTAGGGTTAGGGTTAGGGTTAGGGTTAGGGTTAGGGTTAGGTTAGGGTTAGGGTTAGGGTTAGGGTTAGGGTTAGGGTTAGGGTTAGGGTTAGGGTTAGGGTTAGGGTTAGGGTTAGGGTTAGGGTTAGGGTTAGGGTTAGGGTTAGGGTTAGGGTTAGGGTTAGGGTTAGGGTTAGGGTTAGGGTTAGGGTTAGGGTTAGGGTTAGGGTTAGGGTTAGGGTTAGGGTTAGGGTTAGGGTTAGGGTTAGGGTTAGGGTTAGGGTAGTAGGGTTAGGGTTAGGGTTAGGGTTAGGGTTAGGGTTAGGGTTAGGTGGTTAGGGTTAGGT
>NW_028153727.1:0-15000 GCF_964211835.1 Anser anser
AACACGTACGGTGCCACTTTCTGCCATCAAAAAGTGCTCTCAGCGGAAGCCTTTGGGTACACTTGAACTCCCTGGGGGAGCCTTTACGCAACCCCACACTCAACAGGACTCTGCGTCTTCACTCTTTCCTAACAACCCTAAACATAACCCTAACCGCAACAAGAAGCTGAACCCGAGTTAGACCCGAAAAAACACGTACGGTGCCACTTTCTGCCATCAAAAAGTGCTCTCAGCGGAAGCCTTTGGGTACACCTGAACTCCCTGGGGGAGCCTTTACGCAACCCCACACTCAACAGGACTCTGCGTCTTCACTCTTTCCTAACAACCCTAAACATAACCCTAACCGCAACAAGAAGCTGAACCCGAGTTAGACCCGAAAAAACACGTACGGTGCCACTTTCTGCCATCAAAAAGTGCTCTCAGCGGAAGCCTTTGGGTACACCTGAACTCCCCGGGGGAGCCTTTACGCAACCCCACACTCAACAGGACTCTGAGTCTTCACTCTTTCCTAACAACCCTAAACATAACCCTAACCGCAACAAGAAGCTGAACCCGAGTTAGACCCGAAAAAACACGTACGGTGCCACTTTCTGCCATCAAAAAGTGCTCTCAGCGGAAGCCTTTGGGTACACCTGAACTCCCTGGGGGAGCCTTTACGCAACCCCACACTCAACAGGACTCTGCGTCTTCACTCTTTCCTAACAACCCTAAACATAACCCTAACCGCAACAAGAAGCTGAACCCGAGTTAGACCCGAAAAAACACGTACGGTGCCACTTTCTGCCATCAAAAAGTGCTCTCAGCGGAAGCCTTTGGGTACACCTGAACTCCCTGGGGGAGCCTTTACGCAACCCCACACTCAACAGGACTCTGCGTCTTCACTCTTTCCTAACAACCCTAAACATAACCCTAACCGCAACAAGAAGCTCAACCCGAGTTAGACCCGAAAAAACACGTACGGTGCCACTTTCTGCCATCAAAAAGTGCTCTCAGCGGAAGCCTTTGGGTACACCTGAACTCCCTGGGGGAGCCTTTACGCAACCCCACACTCAACAGGACTCTGCGTCTTCACTCTTTCCTAACAACCCTAAACATAACCCTAACCGCAACAAGAAGCTGAACCCGAGTTAGACCCGAAAAAACACGTACGGTGCCACTTTCTGCCATCCAAAAGTGCTCTCAGCGGAAGCCTTTGGGTACACCTGAACTCCCTGGGGGAGCCTTTACGCAACCCCACACTCAACAGGACTCTGCGTCTTCACTCTTTCCTAACAACCCTAAACATAACCCTAACCGCAACAAGAAGCTGAACCCGAGTTAGACCCGAAAAAACACGTACGGTGCCACTTTCTGCCATCAAAAAGTGCTCTCAGCGGAAGCCTTTGGGTACACCTGAACTCCCTGGGGGAGCCTTTACGCAACCCCACACTCAACAGGACTCTGCGTCTTCACTCTTTCCTAACAACCCTAAACATAACCCTAACCGCAACAAGAAGCTCAACCCGAGTTAGACCCGAAAAAACACGTACGGTGCCACTTTCTGCCATCAAAAAGTGCTCTCAGCGGAAGCCTTTGGGTACACCTGAACTCCCTGGGGGAGCCTTTACGCAACCCCACACTCAACAGGACTCTGCGTCTTCACTCTTTCCTAACAACCCTAAACATAACCCTAACCGCAACAAGAAGCTGAACCCGAGTTAGACCCGAAAAAACACGTACGGTGCCACTTTCTGCCATCAAAAGTGCTCTCAGCGGAAGCCTTTGGGTACACCTGAACTCCCTGGGGGAGCCTTTACGCAACCCCACACTCAACAGGACTCTGCGTCTTCACTCTTTCCTAACAACCCTAAACATAACCCTAACCGCAACAAGAAGCTGAACCCGAGTTAGACCCGAAAAAACACGTACGGTGCCACTTTCTGCCATCAAAAAGTGCTCTGAGCGGAAGCCTTTGGGTACACCTGAACTCCCTGGGGGAGCCTTTACGCAACCCCACACTCAACAGGACTCTGCGTCTTCACTCTTTCCTAACAACCCTAAACATAACCCTAACCGCAACAAGAAGCTGAACCCGAGTTAGACCCGAAAAAACACGTACGGTGCCACTTTCTGCCATCAAAAGTGCTCTCAGCGGAAGCCTTTGGGTACACCTGAACTCCCTGGGGGAGCCTTTACGCAACCCCACACTCAACAGGACTCTGCGTCTTCACTCTTTCCTAACAACCCTAAACATAACCCTAACCGCAACAAGAAGCTGAACCCGAGTTAGACCCGAAAAAACACGTACGGTGCCACTTTCTGCCATCAAAAAGTGCTCTCAGCGGAAGCCTTTGGGTACACCTGAACTCCCTGGGGGAGCCTTTACGCAACCCCACACTCAACAGGACTCTGCGTCTTCACTCTTTCCTAACAACCCTAAACATAACCCTAACCGCAACAAGAAGCTGAACCCGAGTTAGACCCGAAAAAACACGTACGGTGCCACTTTCTGCCATCCAAAAGTGCTCTCAGCGGAAGCCTTTGGGTACACCTGAACTCCCTGGGGGAGCCTTTACGCAACCCCACACTCAACAGGACTCTGCGTCTTCACTCTTTCCTAACAACCCTAAACATAACCCTAACCGCAACAAGAAGCTGAACCCGAGTTAGACCCGAAAAAACACGTACGGTGCCACTTTCTGCCATCAAAAAGTGCTCTCAGCGGAAGCCTTTGGGTACACCTGAACTCCCTGGGGGAGCCTTTACGCAACCCCACACTCAACAGGACTCTGCGTCTTCACTCTTTCCTAACAACCTAAACATAACCCTAACCGCAACAAGAAGCTGAACCCGAGTTAGACCCGAAAAAACACGTACGGTGCCACTTTCTGCCATCAAAAAGTGCTCTCAGCGGAAGCCTTTGGGTACACCTGAACTCCCTGGGGGAGCCTTTACGCAACCCCACACTCAACAGGACTCTGCGTCTTCACTCTTTCCTAACAACCCTAAACATAACCCTAACCGCAACAAGAAGCTGAACCCGAGTTAGACCCGAAAAAACACGTACGGTGCCACTTTCTGCCATCAAAAAGTGCTCTCAGCGGAAGCCTTTGGGTACACCTGAACTCCCTGGGGGAGCCTTTACGCAACCCCACACTCAACAGGACTCTGCGTCTTCACTCTTTCCTAACAACCCTAAACATAACCCTAACCGCAACAAGAAGCTCAACCCGAGTTAGACCCGAAAAAACACGTACGGTGCCACTTTCTGCCATCCAAAAGTGCTCTCAGCGGAAGCCTTTGGGTACACCTGAACTCCCTGGGGAGCCTTTACGCAACCCCACACTCAACAGGACTCTGCGTCTTCACTCTTTCCTAACAACCCTAAACATAACCCTAACCGCAACAAGAAGCTCAACCCGAGTTAGACCCGAAAAAACACGTACGGTGCCACTTTCTGCCATCCAAAAGTGCTCTCAGCGGAAGCCTTTGGGTACACCTGAACTCCCTGGGGGAGCCTTTACGCAACCCCACACTCAACAGGACTCTGCGTCTTCACTCTTTCCTAACAACCCTAAACATAACCCTAACCGCAACAAGAAGCTGAACCCGAGTTAGACCCGAAAAAACACGTACGGTGCCACTTTCTGCCATCAAAAAGTGCTCTCAGCGGAAGCCTTTGGGTACACCTGAACTCCCTGGGGGAGCCTTTACGCAACCCCACACTCAACAGGACTCTGCGTCTTCACTCTTTCCTAACAACCCTAAACATAACCCTAACCGCAACAAGAAGCTCAACCCGAGTTAGACCCGAAAAAACACGTACGGTGCCACTTTCTGCCATCAAAAAGTGCTCTCAGCGGAAGCCTTTGGGTACACCTGAACTCCCTGGGGGAGCCTTTACGCAACCCCACACTCAACAGGACTCTGCGTCTTCACTCTTTCCTAACAACCCTAAACATAACCCTAACCGCAACAAGAAGCTCAACCCGAGTTAGACCCGAAAAAACACGTACGGTGCCACTTTCTGCCATCAAAAAGTGCTCTCAGCGGAAGCCTTTGGGTACACCTGAACTCCCTGGGGGAGCCTTTACGCAACCCCACACTCAACAGGACTCTGCGTCTTCACTCTTTCCTAACAACCCTGAACATAACCCTAACCGCAACAAGAAGCTGAACCCGAGTTAGACCCGAAAAAACACGTACGGTGCCACTTTCTGCCATCAAAAAGTGCTCTCAGCGGAAGCCTTTGGGTACACCTGAACTCCCTGGGGGAGCCTTTACGCAACCCCACACTCAACAGGACTCTGCGTCTTCACTCTTTCCTAACAACCCTAAACATAACCCTAACCGCAACAAGAAGCTGAACCCGAGTTAGACCCGAAAAAACACGTACGGTGCCACTTTCTGCCATCAAAAAGTGCTCTCAGCGGAAGCCTTTGGGTACACCTGAACTCCCTGGGGAGCCTTTACGCAACCCCACACTCAACAGGACTCTGCGTCTTCACTCTTTCCTAACAACCCTAAACATAACCCTAACCGCAACAAGAAGCTCAACCCGAGTTAGACCCGAAAAAACACGTACGGTGCCACTTTCTGCCATCAAAAAGTGCTCTCAGCGGAAGCCTTTGGGTACACCTGAACTCCCTGGGGGAGCCTTTACGCAACCCCACACTCAACAGGACTCTGCGTCTTCACTCTTTCCTAACAACCCTAAACATAACCCTAACCGCAACAAGAAGCTGAACCCGAGTTAGACCCGAAAAAACACGTACGGTGCCACTTTCTGCCATCAAAAAGTGCTCTCAGCGGAAGCCTTTGGGTACACCTGAACTCCCTGGGGGAGCCTTTACGCAACCCCACACTCAACAGGACTCTGCGTCTTCACTCTTTCCTAACAACCCTAAACATAACCCTAACCGCAACAAGAAGCTGAACCCGAGTTAGACCCGAAAAAACACGTACGGTGCCACTTTCTGCCATCAAAAAGTGCTCTCAGCGGAAGCCTTTGGGTACACCTGAACTCCCTGGGGGAGCCTTTACGCAACCCACACTCAACAGGACTCTGCGTCTTCACTCTTTCCTAACAACCCTAAACATAACCCTAACCGCAACAAGAAGCTGAACCCGAGTTAGACCCGAAAAAACACGTACGGTGCCACTTTCTGCCATCAAAAAGTGCTCTCAGCGGAAGCCTTTGGGTACACCTGAACTCCCTGGGGGAGCCTTTACGCAACCTCACACTCAACAGGACTCTGCGTCTTCACTCTTTCCTAACAACCCTAAACATAACCCTAACCGCAACAAGAAGCTGAACCCGAGTTAGACCCGAAAAAACACGTACGGTGCCACTTTCTGCCATCAAAAAGTGCTCTCAGCGGAAGCCTTTGGGTACACCTGAACTCCCTGGGGGAGCCTTTACGCAACCCCACACTCAACAGGACTCTGCGTCTTCACTCTTTCCTAACAACCCTAAACATAACCCTAACCGCAACAAGAAGCTGAACCCGAGTTAGACCCGAAAAAACACGTACGGTGCCACTTTCTGCCATCAAAAAGTGCTCTCAGCGGAAGCCTTTGGGTACACCTGAACTCCCTGGGGGAGCCTTTACGCAACCCCACACTCAACAGGACTCTGCGTCTTCACTCTTTCCTAACAACCCTAAACATAACCCTAACCGCAACAAGAAGCTCAACCCGAGTTAGACCCGAAAAAACACGTACGGTGCCACTTTCTGCCATCAAAAAGTGCTCTCAGCGGAAGCCTTTGGGTACACCTGAACTCCCTGGGGGAGCCTTTACGCAACCCCACACTCAACAGGACTCTGCGTCTTCACTCTTTCCTAACAACCCTAAACATAACCCTAACCGCAACAAGAAGCTGAACCCGAGTTAGACCCAAAAAAACACGTACGGTGCCACTTTCTGCCATCAAAAAGTGCTCTCAGCGGAAGCCTTTGGGTACACCTGAACTCCCTGGGGGAGCCTTTACGCAACCCCACACTCAACAGGACTCTGCGTCTTCACTCTTTCCTAACAACCCTAAACATAACCCTAACCGCAACAAGAAGCTCAACCCGAGTTAGACCCGAAAAAACACGTACGGTGCCACTTTCTGCCATCAAAAAGTGCTCTCAGCGGAAGCCTTTGGGTACACCTGAACTCCCTGGGGGAGCCTTTACGCAACCCCACACTCAACAGGACTCTGCGTCTTCACTCTTTCCTAACAACCCTAAACATAACCCTAACCGCAACAAGAAGCTGAACCCGAGTTAGACCCGAAAAAACACGTACGGTGCCACTTTCTGCCATCAAAAAGTGCTCTCAGCGGAAGCCTTTGGGTACACCTGAACTCCCTGGGGGAGCCTTTACGCAACCCCACACTCAACAGGACTCTGCGTCTTCACTCTTTCCTAACAACCCTAAACATAACCCTAACCGGAACAAGAAGCTGAACCCGAGTTAGACCCGAAAAAACACGTACGGTGCCACTTTCTGCCATCAAAAAGTGCTCTCAGCGGAAGCCTTTGGGTACACCTGAACTCCCTGGGGGAGCCTTTACGCAACCCCACACTCAACAGGACTCTGCGTCTTCACTCTTTCCTAACAACCCTAAACATAACCCTAACCGCAACAAGAAGCTGAACCCGAGTTAGACCCGAAAAAACACGTACGGTGCCACTTTCTGCCATCAAAAAGTGCTCTCAGCGGAAGCCTTTGGGTACACCTGAACTCCCTGGGGGAGCCTTTACACAACCCCACACTCAACAGGACTCTGCGTCTTCACTCTTTCCTAACAACCCTAAACATAACCC
This sequence comes from Anser anser, assembly GCF_964211835.1. NCBI lineage: Eukaryota > Metazoa > Chordata > Aves > Anseriformes > Anatidae > Anser > Anser anser. The sequence continues at coordinate 6,795 of NW_028153727.1, forward strand.
TAACCGCAACAAGAAGCTCAACCCGAGTTAGACCCGAAAAAACACGTACGGTGCCACTTTCTGCCATCAAAAAGTGCTCTCAGCGGAAGCCTTTGGGTACACCTGAACTCCCTGGGGGAGCCTTTATGCAACCCCACACTCAACAGGACTCTGCGTCTTCACTCTTTCCTAACAACCCTGAACATAACCCTAACCGCAACAAGAAGCTGAACCCGAGTTAGACCCGAAAAAACACGTACGGTGCCACTTTCTGCCATCAAAAAGTGCTCTCAGCGGAAGCCTTTGGGTACACCTGAACTCCCTGGGGGAGCCTTTACGCAACCCCACACTCAACAGGACTCTGCGTCTTCACTCTTTCCTAACAACCCTAAACATAACCCTAACCGCAACAAGAAGCTCAACCCGAGTTAGACCCGAAAAAACACGTACGGTGCCACTTTCTGCCATCAAAAAGTGCTCTCAGCGGAAGCCTTTGGGTACACCTGAACTCCCTGGGGGAGCCTTTACGCAACCCCACACTCAACAGGACTCTGCGTCTTCACTCTTTCCTAACAACCCTAAACATAACCCTAACCGCAACAAGAAGCTCAACCCGAGTTAGACCCGAAAAAACACGTACGGTGCCACTTTCTGCCATCAAAAAGTGCTCTCAGCGGAAGCCTTTGGGTACACCTGAACTCCCTGGGGGAGCCTTTACGCAACCCCACACTCAACAGGACTCTGCGTCTTCACTCTTTCCTAACAACCCTAAACATAACCCTAACCGCAACAAGAAGCTGAACCCGAGTTAGACCCGAAAAAACACGTACGGTGCCACTTTCTGCCATCAAAAAGTGCTCTCAGCGGAAGCCTTTGGGTACACCTGAACTCCCTGGGGGAGCCTTTACGCAACCCCACACTCAACAGGACTCTGCGTCTTCACTCTTTCCTAACAACCCTAAACATAACCCTAACCGCAACAAGAAGCTGAACCCGAGTTAGACCCGAAAAACACGTACGGTGCCACTTTCTGCCATCAAAAAGTGCTCTCAGCGGAAGCCTTTGGGTACACCTGAACTCCCTGGGGGAGCCTTTACGCAACCCCACACTCAACAGGACTCTGCGTCTTCACTCTTTCCTAACAACCCTAAACATAACCCTTTACCGCAACAAGAAGCTGAACCCGAGTTAGACCCGAAAAAACACGTACGGTGCCACTTTCTGCCATCAAAAAGTGCTCTCAGCGGAAGCCTTTGGGTACACCTGAACTCCCTGGGGGAGCCTTTACGCAACCCCACACTCAACAGGACTCTGCGTCTTCACTCTTTCCTAACAACCCTAAACATAACCCTAACCGCAACAAGAAGCTCAACCCGAGTTAGACCCGAAAAAACACGTACGGTGCCACTTTCTGCCATCCAAAAGTGCTCTCAGCGGAAGCCTTTGGGTACACCTGAACTCCCTGGGGGAGCCTTTACGCAACCCCACACTCAACAGGACTCTGCGTCTTCACTCTTTCCTAACAACCCTGAACATAACCCTAACCGCAACAAGAAGCTGAACCCGAGTTAGACCCGAAAAAACACGTACGGTGCCACTTTCTGCCATCAAAAAGTGCTCTCAGCGGAAGCCTTTGGGTACACCTGAACTCCCTGGGGGAGCCTTTACGCAACCCCACACTCAACAGGACTCTGCGTCTTCACTCTTTCCTAACAACCCTAAACATAACCCTAACTGCAACAAGAAGCTGAACCCGAGTTAGACCCGAAAAAACACGTACGGTGCCACTTTCTGCCATCAAAAAGTGCTCTCAGCGGAAGCCTTTGGGTACACCTGAACTCCCTGGGGGAGCCTTTACGCAACCCCACACTCAACAGGACTCTGCGTCTTCACTCTTTCCTAACAACCCTAAACATAACCCTAACCGCAACAAGAAGCTGAACCCGAGTTAGACCCGAAAAAACACGTACGGTGCCACTTTCTGCCATCAAAAAGTGCTCTCAGCGGAAGCCTTTGGGTACACCTGAACTCCCTGGGGGAGCCTTTACGCAACCCCACACTCAACAGGACTCTGCGTCTTCACTCTTTCCTAACAACCCTAAACATAACCCTAACCGCAACAAGAAGCTGAACCCGAGTTAGACCCGAAAAAACACGTACGGTGCCACTTTCTGCCATCAAAAAGTGCTCTCAGCGGAAGCCTTTGGGTACACCTGAACTCCCTGGGGGAGTCTTTACGCAACCCCACACTCAACAGGACTCTGCGTCTTCACTCTTTCCTAACAACCCTAAACATAACCCTAACCGCAACAAGAAGCTGAACCCGAGTTAGACCCGAAAAAACACGTACGGTGCCACTTTCTGCCATCAAAAAGTGCTCTCAGCGGAAGCCTTTGGGTACACCTGAACTCCCTGGGGGAGCCTTTACGCAACCCCACACTCAACAGGACTCTGCGTCTTCACTCTTTCCTAACAACCCTAAACATAACCCTAACCGCAACAAGAAGCTGAACCCGAGTTAGACCCGAAAAAACACGTACGGTGCCACTTTCTGCCATCAAAAAGTGCTCTCAGCGGAAGCCTTTGGGTACACCTGAACTCCCTGGGGGAGCCTTTACGCAACCCCACACTCAACAGGACTCTGCGTCTTCACTCTTTCCTAACAACCCTAAACATAACCCTAACCGCAACAAGAAGCTCAACCCGAGTTAGACCCGAAAAAACACGTACGGTGCCACTTTCTGCCATCAAAAAGTGCTCTCAGCGGAAGCCTTTGGGTACACCTGAACTCCCTGGGGGAGCCTTTACGCAACCCCACACTCAACAGGACTCTGCGTCTTCACTCTTTCCTAACAACCCTAAACATAACCCTAACCGCAACAAGAAGCTGAACCCGAGTTAGACCCGAAAAAACACGTACGGTGCCACTTTCTGCCATCAAAAAGTGCTCTCAGCGGAAGCCTTTGGGTACACCTGAACTCCCTGGGGGAGCCTTTACGCAACCCCACACTCAACAGGACTCTGCGTCTTCACTCTTTCCTAACAACCCTAAACATAACCCTAACCGCAACAAGAAGCTGAACCCGAGTTAGACCCGAAAAAACACGTACGGTGCCACTTTCTGCCATCAAAAAGTGCTCTGAGCGGAAGCCTTTGGGTACACCTGAACTCCCTGGGGGAGCCTTACGCAACCCCACACTCAACAGGACTCTGCGTCTTCACTCTTTCCTAACAACCCTAAACATAACCCTAACCGCAACAAGAAGCTGAACCCGAGTTAGACCCGAAAAAACACGTACGGTGCCACTTTCTGCCATCAAAAAGTGATCTCAGCGGAAGCCTTTGGGTACACCTGAACTCCCTGGGGGAGCCTTTACGCAACCCCACACTCAACAGGACTCTGCGTCTTCGCTCTTTCCTAACAACCCTAAACATAACCCTAACCGCAACAAGAAGCTGAACCCGAGTTAGACCCGAAAAAACACGTACGGTGCCACTTTCTGCCATCAAAAAGTGCTCTCAGCGGAAGCCTTTGGGTACACCTGAACTCCCTGGGGGAGCCTTTACGTAACCCCACACTCAACAGGACTCTGCGTCTTCACTCTTTCCTAACAACCCTAAACATAACCCTAACCGCAACAAGAAGCTGAACCCGAGTTAGACCCGAAAAAACACATACGGTGCCACTTTCTGCCATCAAAAAGTGCTCTCAGCGGAAGCCTTTGGGTACACCTGAACTCCCTGGGGGAGCCTTTACGCAACCCCACACTCAACAGGACTCTGCGTCTTCACTCTTTCCTAACAACCTTAAACATAACCCTAACCGCAACAAGAAGCTGAACCCGAGTTAGACCCGAAAAAACACGTACGGTGCCACTTTCTGCCATCAAAAAGTGCTCTCAGCGGAAGCCTTTGGGCACACCTGAACTCCCTGGGGGAGTCTTTACGCAACCCCACACTCAACAGGACTCTGCGTCTTCACTCTTTCCTAACAACCCTAAACATAACCCTAACCGCAACAAGAAGCTGAACCCGAGTTAGACCCGAAAAAACACGTACGGTGCCACTTTCTGCCATCAAAAAGTGCTCTCAGCGGAAGCCTTTGGGTACACCTGAACTCCCTGGGGGAGCCTTTACGCAACCCCACACTCAACAGGACTCTGCGTCTTCACTCTTTCCTAACAACCCTAAACATAACCCTAACCGCAACAAGAAGCTCAACCCGAGTTAGACCCGAAAAAACACGTACGGTGCCACTTTCTGCCATCAAAAAGTGCTCTCAGCGGAAGCCTTTGGGTACACCTGAACTCCCTGGGGGAGCCTTTACGCAACCCCACACTCAACAGGACTCTGAGTCTTCACTCTTTCCTAACAACCCTAAACATAACCCTAACCGCAACAAGAAGCTGAACCCGAGTTAGACCCGAAAAAACACGTACGGTGCCACTTTCTGCCCTCCAAAAGTGCTCTCAGCGGAAGCCTTTGGGTACACCTGAACTCCCTGGGGGAGCCTTTACGCAACCCCACACTCAACAGGACTCTGCGTCTTCACTCTTTCCTAACAACCCTAAACATAACCCTAACCGCAACAAGAAGCTGAACCCGAGTTAGACCCGAAAAAACACGTACGGTGCCACTTTCTGCCATCAAAAAGTGCTCTCAGCGGAAGCCTTTGGGTACACTTGAACTCCCTGGGGGAGCCTTTACGCAACCCCACACTCAACAGGACTCTGCGTCTTCACTCTTTCCTAACAACCCTGAACATAACCCTAACCGCAGCAAGAAGCTCAACCCGAGTTAGACCCGAAAAAACACGTACGGTGCCACTTTCTGCCATCAAAAAGTGCTCTCAGCGGAAGCCTTTGGGTACACTTGAACTCCCTGGGGGAGCCTTTACGCAACCCCACACTCAACAGGACTCTGCGTCTTCACTCTTTCCTAAACAACCCTGAACATAACCCTAACAACAACAAGAAGCTGAACCCGAATTAGACCCGAAAAAACACGTACGGTGCCACTTTCTGCCATCAAAAAGTGCTCTCAGCGGAAGCCTTTGGGTACACCTGAACTCCCTGGGGGAGCCTTAGGCAACCCCACACTCAACAGGACTCTGCGTCTTCACTCTTTCCTAACAACCCTAAACATAACCCTAACCGCAACAAGAAGCTGAACCCGAGTTAGACCCGAAAAAACACGTACGGTGCCACTTTCTGCCATCAAAAAGTGCTCTCAGCGGAAGCCTTTGGGTACACCTGAACTCCCTGGGGGAGCCTTTACGCAACCCCACACTCAACAGGACTCTGCGTCTTCGCTCTTTCCTAACAACCCTAAACATAAACCTAACCGCAACAAGAAGCTGAACCCGAGTTAGACCCGAAAAAACACGTACGGTGCCACTTTCTGCCATCAAAAAGTGCTCTCAGCGGAAGCCTTTGGGTACACCTGAACTCCCTGGGGGAGCCTTTACGTAACCCCACACTCAACAGGACTCTGCGTCTTCACTCTTTCCTAACAACCCTAAACATAACCCTAACCGCAACAAGAAGCTGAACCCGAGTTAGACCCGAAAAAACACGTACGGTGCCACTTTCTGCCATCAAAAAGTGCTCTCAGCGGAAGCCTTTGGGTACACCTGAACTCCCTGGGGGAGCCTTTACGCAACCCCACACTCAACAGGACTCTGCGTCTTCACTCTTTCCTAACAACCCTAAACATAACCCTAACCGCAACAAGAAGCTGAACCCGAGTTAGACCCGAAAAAACACGTACGGTGCCACTTTCTGCCATCAAAAAGTGCTCTCAGCGGAAGCCTTTGGGCACACCTGAACTCCCTGGGGGAGTCTTTACGCAACCCCACACTCAACAGGACTCTGCGTCTTCACTCTTTCCTAACAACCCTAAACATAACCCTAACCGCAACAAGAAGCTGAACCCGAGTTAGACCCGAAAAAACACGTACGGTGCCACTTTCTGCCATCAAAAAGTGCTCTCAGCGGAAGCCTTTGGGTACACCTGAACTCCCTGGGGGAGCCTTTACGCAACCCCACACTCAACAGGACTCTGCGTCTTCACTCTTTCCTAACAACCCTAAACATAACCCTAACCGCAACAAGAAGCTCAACCCGAGTTAGACCCGAAAAAACACGTACGGTGCCACTTTCTGCCATCAAAAAGTGCTCTCAGCGGAAGCCTTTGGGTACACCTGAACTCCCTGGGGGAGCCTTTACGCAACCCCACACTCAACAGGACTCTGAGTCTTCACTCTTTCCTAACAACCCTAAACATAACCCTAACCGCAACAAGAAGCTGAACCCGAGTTAGACCCGAAAAAACACGTACGGTGCCACTTTCTGCCATCAAAAAGTGCTCTCAGCGGAAGCCTTTGGGTACACCTGAACTCCCTGGGGGAGCCTTTACGCAACCCCACACTCAACAGGACTCTGCGTCTTCACTCTTTCCTAACAACCCTAAACATAACCCTAACCGCAACAAGAAGCTCAACCCGAGTTAGACCCGAAAAAACACGTACGGTGCCACTTTCTGCCATCAAAAAGTGCTCTCAGCGGAAGCCTTTGGGTACACTTGAACTCCCTGGGGGAGCCTTTACGCAACCCCACACTCAACAGGACTCTGCGTCTTCACTCTTTCCTAACAACCCTGAACATAACCCTAACCGCAGCAAGAAGCTCAACCCGAGTTAGACCCGAAAAAACACGTACGGTGCCACTTTCTGCCATCAAAAAGTGCTCTCAGCGGAAGCCTTTGGGTACACCTGAACTCCCTGGGGGAGCCTTACGCAACCCCACACTCAACAGGACTCTGCGTCTTCACTCTTTCCTAACAACCCTAAACATAACCCTAACCGCAACAAGAAGCTGAACCCGAGTTAGACCCGAAAAAACACGTACGGTGCCACTTTCTGCCATCAAAAAGTGCTCTCAGCGGAAGCCTTTGGGTACACCTGAACTCCCTGGGGGAGCCTTTACGCAACCCCACACTCAACAGGACTCTGCGTCTTCACTCTTTCCTAACAACCCTAAACATAACCCTAACCGCAACAAGAAGCTGAACCCGAGTTAGACCCGAAAAAACACGTACGGTGCCACTTTCTGCCATCAAAAAGTGCTCTCAGCGGAAGCCTTTGGGCACACCTGAACTCCCTGGGGGAGTCTTTACGCAACCCCACACTCAACAGGACTCTGCGTCTTCACTCTTTCCTAACAACCCTAAACATAACCCTAACCGCAACAAGAAGCTGAACCCGAGTTAGACCCGAAAAAACACGTACGGTGCCACTTTCTGCCATCAAAAAGTGCTCTCAGCGGAAGCCTTTGGGTACACCTGAACTCCCTGGGGGAGCCTTTACGCAACCCCACACTCAACAGGACTCTGCGTCTTCACTCTTTCCTAACAACCCTAAACATAACCCTAACCGCAACAAGAAGCTGAACCCGAGTTAGACCCGAAAAAACACGTACGGTGCCACTTTCTGCCATCAAAAAGTGCTCTCAGCGGAAGCCTTTGGGTACACCTGAACTCCCTGGGGGAGCCTTTACGCAACCCCACACTCAACAGGACTCTGCGTCTTCACTCTTTCCTAACAACCCTAAACATAACCCTAACCGCAACAAGAAGCTGAACCCGAGTTAGACCCAAAAAAACACGTACGGTGCCACTTTCTGCCATCAAAAAGTGCTCTCAGCGGAAGCCTTTGGGTACACCTGAACTCCCTGGGGGAGCCTTTACGCAACCCCACACTCAACAGGACTCTGCGTCTTCACTCTTTCCTAACAACCCTAAACATAACCCTAACCGCAACAAGAAGCTGAACCCGAGTTAGACCCGAAAAAACACGTACGGTGCCACTTTCTGCCATCAAAAAGTGCTCTCAGCGGAAGCCTTTGGGTACACCTGAACTCCCTGGGGGAGCCTTTACGCAACCCCACACTCAACAGGACTCTGCGTCTTCACTCTTTCCTAACAACCCTAAACATAACCCTAACCGCAACAAGAAGCTGAACCCGAGTTAGACCCGAAAAAACACGTACGGTGCCACTTTCTGCCATCAAAAAGTGCTCTCAGCGGAAGCCTTTGGGTAGACTTGAACTCCCTGGGGGAGCCTTTACGCAACCCCACACTCAACAGGACTCTGCGTCTTCACTCTTTCCTAACAACCCTAAACATAACCCTAACCGCAACAAGAAGCTGAACCCGAGTTAGACCCGAA
>NW_028153727.1:20000-35469 GCF_964211835.1 Anser anser
CAACCCCACACTCAACAGGACTCTGCGTCTTCACTCTTTCCTAACAACCCTAAACATAAACCTAACCGCAACAAGAAGCTGAACCCGAGTTAGACCCGAAAAAACACGTACGGTGCCACTTTCTGCCATCAAAAAGTGCTCTCAGCGGAAGCCTTTGGGTACACCTGAACTCCCTGGGGGAGCCTTTACGCAACCCCACACTCAACAGGACTCTGCGTCTTCACTCTTTCCTAACAACCCTAAACATAACCCTAACCGCAACAAGAAGCTGAACCCGAGTTAGACCCGAAAAAACACGTACGGTGCCACTTTCTGCCATCAAAAAGTGCTCTCAGCGGAAGCCTTTGGGTACACCTGAACTCCCTGGGGGAGCCTTTACTCAACCCCACACTCAACAGGACTCTGCGTCTTCACTCTTTCCTAACAACCCTAAACATAAGCCTAACCGCAACAAGAAGCTCAACCCGAGTTAGACCCGAAAAAACACGTACGGTGCCACTTTCTGCCATCAAAAAGTGCTCTCAGCGGAAGCCTTTGGGTACACCTGAACTCCCTGGGGGAGCCTTTACGCAACCCCACACTCAACAGGACTCTGCGTCTTCACTCTTTCCTAACAACCCTAAACATAACCCTAACCGCAACAAGAAGCTCAACCCGAGTTAGACCCGAAAAAACACGTACGGTGCCACTTTCTGCCATCAAAAAGTGCTCTCAGCGGAAGCCTTTGGGTACACCTGAACTCCCTGGGGGAGCCTTTACGCAACCCCACACTCAACAGGACTCTGCGTCTTCACTCTTTCCTAACAACCCTAAACATAACCCTAACCGCAACAAGAAGCTCAACCCGAGTTAGACCCGAAAAAACACATACGGTGCCACTTTCTGCCATCCAAAAGTGCTCTCAGCAGAAGCCTTTGGGTACACCTGAACTCCCTGGGGGAGCCTTTACGCAACCCCACACTCAACAGGACTCTGCGTCTTCACTCTTTCCTAACAACCCTAAACATAACCCTAACCGCAACAAGAAGCTGAACCCGAGTTAGACCCGAAAAAACACGTACGGTGCCACTTTCTGCCATCAAAAAGTGCTCTCAGCGGAAGCCTTTGGGTACACCTGAACTCCCTGGGGGAGCCTTTACGCAACCCCACACTCAACAGGACTCTGCGTCTTCACTCTTTCCTAACAACCCTAAACATAACCCTAACCGCAACAAGAAGCTGAACCCGAGTTAGACCCGAAAAAACACGTACGGTGCCACTTTCTGCCATCAAAAAGTGCTCTCAGCGGAAGCCTTTGGGTACACCTGAACTCCCTGGGGGAGCCTTTACGCAACCGCACACTCAACAGGACTCTGCGTCTTCACTCTTTCCTAACAACCCTAAACATAACCCTAACAGGAAAAAGAAGCTGAACCCGAGTTAGACCCGAAAAAACACGTACGGTGCCACTTTCTGCCATCAAAAAGTGCTCTCAGCGGAAGCCTTTGGGTACACGTGAACTCCCTGGGGGAGCCTTTACGCAACCCCACACTCAACAGGACTCTGCGTCTTCACTCTTTCCTAACAACCCTAAACATAACCCTAACCGCAACAAGAAGCTCAACCCGAGTTAGACCCGAAAAAACACGTACGGTGCCACTTTCTGCCATCAAAAAGTGCTCTCAGCGGAAGCCTTTGGGTACACCTGAACTCCCTGGGGGAGCCTTTACGCAACCCCACACTCAACAGGACTCTGCGTCTTCACTCTTTCCTAACAACCCTAAACATAACCCTAACCGCAACAAGAAGCTGAACCCGAGTTAGACCCGAAAAAACACGTACGGTGCCACTTTCTGCCATCAAAAAGTGCTCTCAGCGGAAGCCTTTGGGTACACCTGAACTCCCTGGGGGAGCCTTTACGCAACCCCACACTCAACAGGACTCTGCGTCTTCACTCTTTCCTAACAACCCTAAACATAACCCTAACCGCAACAAGAAGCTGAACCCGAGTTAGACCCGAAAAAACACGTACGGTGCCACTTTCTGCCATCAAATAGTGCTCTCAGCGGAAGCCTTTGGGTACACCTGAACTCCCTGGGGGAGCCTTTACGCAACCCCACACTCAACAGGACTCTGCGTCTTCACTCTTTCCTAACAACCCTAAACATAACCCTAACCGCAACAAGAAGCTGAACCCGAGTTAGACCCGAAAAAACACGTACGGTGCCACTTTCTGCCATCAAAAAGTGCTCTCAGCGGAAGCCTTTGGGTACACCTGAACTCCCTGGGGGAGCCTTTACGCAACCCCACACTCAACAGGACTCTGCGTCTTCACTCTTTCCTAACAACCCTAAACATAACCCTAACCGCAACAAGAAGCTGAACCCGAGTTAGACCCGAAAAAACACGTACGGTGCCACTTTCTGCCATCAAAAAGTGCTCTCAGCGGAAGCCTTTGGGTACACGTGAACTCCCTGGGGGAGCCTTTACGCAACCCCACACTCAACAGGACTCTGAGTCTTCACTCTTTCCTAACAACCCTAAACATAACCCTAACCGCAACAAGAAGCTGAACCCGAGTTAGACCCGAAAAAACACGTACGGTGCCACTTTCTGCCATCAAAAAGTGCTCTCAGCGGAAGCCTTTGGGTACACCTGAACTCCCTGGGGGAGCCTTTACGCAACCCCACACTCAACAGGACTCTGCGTCTTCACTCTTTCCTAACAACCCTAAACATAACCCTAACCGCAACAAGAAGCTGAACCCGAGTTAGACCCGAAAAAACACGTACGGTGCCACTTTCTGCCATCAAAAAGTGCTCTCAGCGGAAGCCTTTGGGTACACCTGAACTCCCTGGGGGAGCCTTTACGCAACCCCACACTCAACAGGACTCTGCGTCTTCACTCTTTCCTAACAACCCTAAACATAACCCTAACCGCAACAAGAAGCTGAACCCGAGTTAGACCCGAAAAAACACGTACGGTGCCACTTTCTGCCATCAAAAAGTGCTCTCAGCGGAAGCCTTTGGGTACACCTGAACTCCCTGGGGGAGCCTTTACGCAACCCCACACTCAACAGGACTCTGCGTCTTCACTCTTTCCTAACAACCCTAAACATAACCCTAACCGCAACAAGAAGCTGAACCCGAGTTAGACCCGAAAAAACACGTACGGTGCCACTTTCTGCCATCAAAAAGTGCTCTCAGCGGAAGCCTTTGGGTACACTTGAACTCCCTGGGGGAGCCTTTACGCAACCCCACACTCAACAGGACTCTGCGTCTTCACTCTTTCCTAACAACCCTAAACATAACCCTAACCGCAACAAGAAGCTGAACCCGAGTTAGACCCGAAAAAACACGTACGGTGCCACTTTCTGCCATCAAAAAGTGCTCTCAGCGGAAGCCTTTGGGTACACCTGAACTCCCTGGGGGAGCCTTTACGCAACCCCACACTCAACAGGACTCTGCGTCTTCACTCTTTCCTAACAACCCTAAACATAACCCTAACCGCAACAAGAAGCTCAACCCGAGTTAGACCCGAAAAAACACGTACGGTGCCACTTTCTGCCATCAAAAAGTGCTCTCAGCGGAAGCCTTTGGGTACACCTGAACTCCCTGGGGGAGCCTTTACGCAACCCCACACTCAACAGGACTCTGCGTCTTCACTCTTTCCTAACAACCCTAAACATAACCCTAACCGCAACAAGAAGCTCAACCCGAGTTAGACCCGAAAAAACACGTACGGTGCCACTTTCTGCCATCAAAAAGTGCTCTCAGCGGAAGCCTTTGGGTACACCTGAACTCCCTGGGGGAGCCTTTACGCAACCCCACACTCAACAGGACTCTGCGTCTTCACTCTTTCCTAACAACCCTAAACATAACCCTAACCGCAACAAGAAGCTCAACCCGAGTTAGACCCGAAAAAACACGTACGGTGCCACTTTCTGCCATCAAAAAGTGCTCTCAGCGGAAGCCTTTGGGTACACTTGAACTCCCTGGGGGAGCCTTTACGCAACCCCACACTCAACAGGACTCTGCGTCTTCACTCTTTCCTAACAACCCTAAACATAACCCTAACCGCAACAAGAAGCTGAACCCGAGTTAGACCCGAAAAAACACGTACGGTGCCACTTTCTGCCATCAAAAAGTGCTCTCAGCGGAAGCCTTTGGGTACACCTGAACTCCCTGGGGGAGCCTTTACGCAACCCCACACTCAACAGGACTCTGCGTCTTCACTCTTTCCTAACAACCCTAAACATAACCCTAACCGCAACAAGAAGCTGAACCCGAGTTAGACCCGAAAAAACACGTACGGTGCCACTTTCTGCCATCAAAAAGTGCTCTCAGCGGAAGCCTTTGGGTACACCTGAACTCCCTGGGGGAGCCTTTACGCAACCCCACACTCAACAGGACTCTGCGTCTTCACTCTTTCCTAACAACCCTAAACATAACCCTAACCGCAACAAGAAGCTGAACCCGAGTTAGACCCGAAAAAACACGTACGGTGCCACTTTCTGCCATCAAAAAGTGCTCTCAGCGGAAGCCTTTGGGTACACTTCAACTCCCTGGGGGAGCCTTTACGCAACCCCACACTCAACAGGACTCTGCGTCTTCACTCTTTCCTAACAACCCTAAACATAACCCTAACCGCAACAAGAAGCTGAACCCGAGTTAGACCCGAAAAAACACGTACGGTGCCACTTTCTGCCATCCAAAAGTGCTCTCAGCGGAAGCCTTTGGGTACACCTGAACTCCCTGGGGGAGCCTTTACGCAACCCCACACTCAACAGGACTCTGCGTCTTCACTCTTTCCTAACAACCCTAAACATAACCCTAACCGCAACAAGAAGCTGAACCCGAGTTAGACCCGAAAAAACACGTACGGTGCCACTTTCTGCCATCAAAAAGTGCTCTCAGCGGAAGCCTTTGGGTACACTTGAACTCCCTGGGGGAGCCTTTACGCAACCCCACACTCAACAGGACTCTGCGTCTTCACTCTTTCCTAACAACCCTAAACATAACCCTAACCGCAACAAGAAGCTCAACCCGAGTTAGACCCGAAAAAACACGTACGGTGCCACTTTCTGCCATCAAAAAGTGCTCTCAGCGGAAGCCTTCGGGTACACCTGAACTCCCTGGGGGAGCCTTTACGCAACCCCACACTCAACAGGACTCTGCGTCTTCACTCTTTCCTAACAACCCTAAACATAACCCTAACCGCAACAAGAAGCTCAACCCGAGTTAGACCCGAAAAAACACGTACGGTGCCACTTTCTGCCATCAAAAAGTGCTCTCAGCGGAAGCCTTTGGGTACACCTGAACTCCCTGGGGGAGCCTTTACGCAACCCCACACTCAACAGGACTCTGCGTCTTCACTCTTTCCTAACAACCCTGAACATAACCCTAACCGCAACAAGAAGCTCAACCCGAGTTAGACCCGAAAAAACACGTACGGTGCCACTTTCTGCCATCAAAAAGTGCTCTCAGCGGAAGCCTTTGGGTACACCTGAACTCCCTGGGGGAGCCTTTACGCAACCCCACACTCAACAGGACTCTGCGTCTTCACTCTTTCCTAACAACCCTAAACATAACCCTAACCGCAACAAGAAGCTGAACCCGAGTTAGACCCGAAAAAACACGTACGGTGCCACTTTCTGCCATCAAAAAGTGCTCTCAGCGGAAGCCTTTGGGTACACCTGAACTCCCTGGGGGAGCCTTTACGCAACCCCACACTCAACAGGACTCTGCGTCTTCACTCTTTCCTAACAACCCTAAACATAACCCTAACCGCAACAAGAAGCTGAACCCGAGTTAGACCCGAAAAAACACGTACGGTGCCACTTTCTGCCATCAAAAAGTGCTCTCAGCGGAAGCCTTTGGGTACACCTGAACTCCCTGGGGGAGCCTTTACGCAACCCCACACTCAACAGGACTCTGCGTCTTCACTCTTTCCTAACAACCCTAAACATAACCCTAACCGCAACAAGAAGCTGAACCCGAGTTAGACCCGAAAAAACACGTACGGTGCCACTTTCTGCCATCAAAAAGTGCTCTCAGCGGAAGCCTTTGGGTACACCTGAACTCCCTGGGGGAGCCTTTACGCAACCCCACACTCAACAGGACTCTGCGTCTTCACTCTTTCCTAACAACCCTAAACATAACCCTAACCGCAACAAGAAGCTCAACCCGAGTTAGACCCGAAAAAACACGTACGGTGCCACTTTCTGCCATCCAAAAGTGCTCTCAGCGGAAGCCTTTGGGTACACCTGAACTCCCTGGGGGAGCCTTTACGCAACCCCACACTCAACAGGACTCTGCGTCTTCACTCTTTCCTAACAACCCTAAACATAACCCTAACCGCAACAAGAAGCTCAACCCGAGTTAGACCCGAAAAAACACGTACGGTGCCACTTTCTGCCATCAAAAAGTGCTCTCAGCGGAAGCCTTTGGGTACACCTGAACTCCCTGGGGGAGCCTTTACGCAACCCCACACTCAACAGGACTCTGCGTCTTCACTCTTTCCTAACAACCCTAAACATAACCCTAACCGCAACAAGAAGCTCAACCCGAGTTAGACCCGAAAAAACACATACGGTGCCACTTTCTGCCATCAAAAAGTGCTCTCAGCGGAAGCCTTTGGGTACACCTGAACTCCCTGGGGGAGCCTTTACGCAACCCCACACTCAACAGGACTCTGCGTCTTCACTCTTTCCTAACAACCCTAAACATAACCCTAACCGCAACAAGAAGCTCAACCCGAGTTAGACCCGAAAAAACACGTACGGTGCCACTTTCTGCCATCAAAAAGTGCTCTCAGCGGAAGCCTTTGGGTACACCTGAACTCCCTGGGGGAGCCTTTACGCAACCCCACACTCAACAGGACTCTGAGTCTTCACTCTTTCCCAACAACCCTAAACATAACCCTAACCGCAACAAGAAGCTGAACCCGAGTTAGACCCGAAAAAACACGTACGGTGCCACTTTCTGCCATCAAAAAGTGCTCTCAGCGGAAGCCTTTGGGTACACCTGAACTCCCTGGGGGAGCCTTTACGCAACCCCACACTCAACAGGACTCTGCGTCTTCACTCTTTCCTAACAACCCTAAACATAACCCTAACCGCAACAAGAAGCTCAACCCGAGTTAGACCCGAAAAAACACGTACGGTGCCACTTTCTGCCATCAAAAAGTGCTCTCAGCGGAAGCCTTTGGGTACACCTGAACTCCCTGGGGGAGCCTTTACGCAACCCCACACTCAACAGGACTCTGCGTCTTCACTCTTTCCTAACAACCCTAAACATAACCCTAACCGCAACAAGAAGCTGAACCCGAGTTAGACCCGAAAAAACACGTACGGTGCCACTTTCTGCCATCAAAAAGTGCTCTCAGCGGAAGCCTTTGGGTACACCTGAACTCCCTGGGGGAGCCTTTACGCAACCCCACACTCAACAGGACTCTGAGTCTTCACTCTTTCCCAACAACCCTAAACATAACCCTAACCGCAACAAGAAGCTGAACCCGAGTTAGACCCGAAAAAACACGTACGGTGCCACTTTCTGCCATCAAAAAGTGCTCTCAGCGGAAGCCTTTGGGTACACCTGAACTCCCTGGGGGAGCCTTTACGCAACCCCACACTCAACAGGACTCTGCGTCTTCACTCTTTCCTAACAACCCTAAACATAACCCTAACCGCAACAAGAAGCTCAACCCGAGTTAGACCCGAAAAAACACGTACGGTGCCACTTTCTGCCATCAAAAAGTGCTCTCAGCGGAAGCCTTTGGGTACACTTGAACTCCCTGGGGGAGCCTTTACGCAACCCCACACTCAACAGGACTCTGCGTCTTCACTCTTTCCTAACAACCCTAAACATAACCCTAACCGCAACAAGAAGCTGAACCCGAGTTAGACCCGAAAAAACACCTACGGTGCCACTTTCTGCCATCCAAAAGTGCTCTCAGCGGAAGCCTTTGGGTACACCTGAACTCCCTGGGGGAGCCTTTACGCAACCCCACACTCAACAGGACTCTGCGTCTTCACTCTTTCCTAACAACCCTAAACATAACCCTAACCGCAACAAGAAGCTGAACCCGAGTTAGACCCGAAAAAACACGTACGGTGCCACTTTCTGCCATCAAAAAGTGCTCTCAGCGGAAGCCTTTGGGTACACCTGAACTCCCTGGGGGAGCCTTTACGCAACCCCACACTCAACAGGACTCTGCGTCTTCACTCTTTCCTAACAACCCTAAACATAACCCTAACCGCAACAAGAAGCTCAACCCGAGTTAGACCCGAAAAAACACGTACGGTGCCACTTTCTGCCATCAAAAAGTGCTCTCAGCGGAAGCCTTTGGGTACACCTGAACTCCCTGGGGGAGCCTTTACGCAACCCCACACTCAACAGGACTCTGCGTCTTCACTCTTTCCTAACAACCCTAAACATAACCCTAACCGCAACAAGAAGCTCAACCCGAGTTAGACCCGAAAAAACACGTACGGTGCCACTTTCTGCCATCAAAAAGTGCTCTCAGCGGAAGCCTTTGGGTACACCTGAACTCCCTGGGGGAGCCTTTACGCAACCCCACACTCAACAGGACTCTGCGTCTTCACTCTTTCCTAACAACCCTAAACATAACCCTAACCGCAACAAGAAGCTGAACCCGAGTTAGACCCGAAAAAACACGTACGGTGCCACTTTCTGCCCTCCAAAAGTGCTCTCAGCGGAAGCCTTTGGGTACACCTGAACTCCCTGGGGGAGCCTTTACGCAACCCCACACTCAACAGGACTCTGCGTCTTCACTCTTTCCTAACAACCCTAAACATAACCCTAACCGCAACAAGAAGCTGAACCCGAGTTAGACCCGAAAAAACACGTACGGTGCCACTTTCTGCCATCAAAAAGTGCTCTCAGCGGAAGCCTTTGGGTACACCTGAACTCCCTGGGGGAGCCTTTACGCAACCCCACACTCAACAGGACTCTGCGTCTTCACTCTTTCCTAACAACCCTAAACATAACCCTAACCGCAACAAGAAGCTGAACCCGAGTTAGACCCGAAAAAACACGTACGGTGCCACTTTCTGCCATCAAAAAGTGCTCTCAGTGGAAGCCTTTGGGTACACCTGAACTCCCTGGGGGAGCCTTTACGCAACCCCACACTCAACAGGACTCTGCGTCTTCACTCTTTCCTAACAACCCTAAACATAACCCTAACCGCAACAAGAAGCTGAACCCGAGTTAGACCCGAAAAAACACGTACGGTGCCACTTTCTGCCATCAAAAAGTGCTCTCAGCGGAAGCCTTTGGGTACACTTGAACTCCCTGGGGGAGCCTTTACGCAACCCCACACTCAACAGGACTCTGCGTCTTCACTCTTTCCTAACAACCCTAAACATAACCCTAACCGCAACAAGAAGCTGAACCCGAGTTAGACCCGAAAAAACACGTACGGTGCCACTTTCTGCCATCAAAAAGTGCTCTCAGCGGAAGCCTTTGGGTACACCTGAACTCCCTGGGGGAGCCTTTACGCAACCCCACACTCAACAGGACTCTGCGTCTTCACTCTTTCCTAACAACCCTAAACATAACCCTAACCGCAACAAGAAGCTGAACCCGAGTTAGACCCGAAAAAACACGTACGGTGCCACTTTCTGCCATCCAAAAGTGCTCTGAGCGGAAGCCTTTGGGTACACCTGAACTCCCTGGGGGAGCCTTTACGCAACCCCACACTCAACAGGACTCTGCGTCTTCACTCTTTCCTAACAACCCTAAACATAACCCTAACCGCAACAAGAAGCTGAACCCGAGTTAGACCCGAAAAAACACGTACGGTGCCACTTTCTGCCATCAAAAAGTGCTCTCAGCGGAAGCCTTTGGGTACACCTGAACTCCCTGGGGGAGCCTTTACGCAACCCCACACTCAACAGGACTCTGCGTCTTCACTCTTTCCTAACAACCCTAAACATAACCCTAACCGCAACAAGAAGCTGAACCCGAGTTAGACCCGAAAAAACACGTACGGTGCCACTTTCTGCCATCAAAAAGTGCTCTCAGCGGAAGCCTTTGGGTACACCTGAACTCCCTGGGGGAGCCTTTACGCAACCCCACACTCAACAGGACTCTGCGTCTTCACTCTTTCCTAACAACCCTAAACATAACCCTAACCGCAACAAGAAGCTGAACCCGAGTTAGACCCGAAAAAACACGTACGGTGCCACTTTCTGCCATCAAAAAGTGCTCTCAGCGGAAGCCTTTGGGTACACCTGAACTCCCTGGGGGAGCCTTTACGCAACCCCACACTCAACAGGACTCTGAGTCTTCACTCTTTCCTAACAACCCTAAACATAACCCTAACCGCAACAAGAAGCTCAACCCGAGTTAGACCCGAAAAAACACGTACGGTGCCACTTTCTGCCATCAAAAAGTGCTCTCAGCGGAAGCCTTTGGGTACACGTGAACTCCCTGGGGGAGCCTTTACGCAACCCCACACTCAACAGGACTCTGCGTCTTCACTCTTTCCTAACAACCCTAAACATAACCCTAACCGCAACAAGAAGCTGAACCCGAGTTAGACCCGAAAAAACACGTACGGTGCCACTTTCTGCCATCAAAAAGTGCTCTCAGCGGAAGCCTTTGGGTACACCTGAACTCCCTGGGGGAGCCTTTACGCAACCCCACACTCAACAGGACTCTGCGTCTTCACTCTTTCCTAACAACCCTAAACATAACCCTAATCGCAACAAGAAGCTGAACCCGAGTTAGACCCGAAAAAACACGTACGGTGCCACTTTCTGCCATCAAAAAGTGCTCTCAGCGGAAGCCTTTGGGTACACTTGAACTCCCTGGGGGAGCCTTTACGCAACCCCACACTCAACAGGACTCTGCGTCTTCACTCTTTCCTAACAACCCTAAACATAACCCTAACCGCAACAAGAAGCTGAACCCGAGTTAGACCCGAAAAAACACGTACGGTGCCACTTTCTGCCATCAAAAAGTGCTCTCAGCGGAAGCCTTTGGGTACACGTGAACTCCCTGGGGGAGCCTTTACGCAACCCCACACTCAACAGGACTCTGCGTCTTCACTCTTTCCTAACAACCCTAAACATAACCCTAACCGCAACAAGAAGCTGAACCCGAGTTAGACCCGAAAAAACACGTACGGTGCCACTTTCTGCCATCAAAAAGTGCTCTCAGCGGAAGCCTTTGGGTACACCTGAACTCCCTGGGGGAGCCTTTACGCAACCCCACACTCAACAGAACTCTGCGTCTTCACTCTTTCCTAACAACCCTAAACATAACCCTAACCGCAACAAGAAGCTCAACCCGAGTTAGACCCGAAAAAACACGTACGGTGCCACTTTCTGCCATCAAAAAGTGCTCTCAGCGGAAGCCTTTGGGTACACCTGAACTCCCTGGGGGAGCCTTTACGCAACCCCACACTCAACAGGACTCTGCGTCTTCACTCTTTCCTAACAACCCTAAACATAACCCTAACCGCAACAAGAAGCTGAACCCGAGTTAGACCCGAAAAAACACGTACGGTGCCACTTTCTGCCATCAAAAAGTGCTCTCAGCGGAAGCCTTTGGGTACACCTGAACTCCCTGGGGGAGCCTTTACGCAACCCCACACTCAACAGGACTCTGCGTCTTCACTCTTTCCTAACAACCCTAAACATAACCCTAACCGCAACAAGAAGCTCAACCCGAGTTAGACCCGAAAAAACACGTACGGTGCCACTTTCTGCCATCAAAAAGTGCTCTCAGCGGAAGCCTTTGGGTACACTTGAACTCCCTGGGGGAGCCTTTACGCAACCCCACACTCAACAGGACTCTGCGTCTTCACTCTTTCCTAACAACCCTAAACATAACCCTAACCGCAACAAGAAGCTGAACCCGAGTTAGACCCGAAAAAACACGTACGGTGCCACTTTCTGCCATCAAAAAGTGCTCTCAGCGGAAGCCTTTGGGTACACCTGAACTCCCTGGGGGAGCCTTTACGCAACCCCACACTCAACAGGACTCTGCGTCTTCACTCTTTCCTAACAACCCTAAACATAACCCTAACCGCAACAAGAAGCTGAACCCGAGTTAGACCCGAAAAAACACGTACGGTGCCACTTTCTGCCATCAAAAAGTGCTCTCAGCGGAAGCCTTTGGGTACACCTGAACTCCCTGGGGGAGCCTTTACGCAACCCCACACTCAACAGGACTCTGCGTCTTCACTCTTTCCTAACAACCCTAAACATAACCCTAACCGCAACAAGAAGCTCAACCCGAGTTAGACCCGAAAAAACACGTACGGTGCCACTTTCTGCCATCAAAAAGTGCTCTCAGCGGAAGCCTTTGGGTACACCTGAACTCCCTGGGGGAGCCTTTACGCAACCCCACACTCAACAGGACTCTGCGTCTTCACTCTTTCCTAACAACCCTAAACATAACCCTAACCGCAACAAGAAGCTCAACCCGAGTTAGACCCGAAAAAACACGTACGGTGCCACTTTCTGCCATCAAAAAGTGCTCTCAGCGGAAGCCTTTGGGTACACTTGAACTCCCTGGGGGAGCCTTTACGCAACCCCACACTCAACAGGACTCTGCGTCTTCACTCTTTCCTAACAACCCTAAACATAACCCTAACCGCAACAAGAAGCTGAACCCGAGTTAGACCCGAAAAAACACGTACGGTGCCACTTTCTGCCATCAAAAAGTGCTCTCAGCGGAAGCCTTTGGGTACACCTGAACTCCCTGGGGGAGCCTTTACGCAACCCCACACTCAACAGGACTCTGTGTCTTCACTCTTTCCTAACAACCCTAAACATAACCCTAACCGCAACAAGAAGCTGAACCCGAGTTAGACCCGAAAAAACACGTACGGTGCCACTTTCTGCCATCAAAAAGTGCTCTCAGCGGAAGCCTTTGGGTACACCTGAACTCCCTGGGGGAGCCTTTACGCAACCCCACACTCAACAGGACTCTGCGTCTTCACTCTTTCCTAACAACCCTAAACATAACCCTAACCGCAACAAGAAGCTGAACCCGAGGTAGACCCGAAAAAACACGTACGGTGCCACTTTCTGCCATCAAAAAGTGCTCTCAGCGGAAGCCTTTGGGTACACTTGAACTCCCTGGGGGAGCCTTTACGCAACCCCACACTCAACAGGACTCTGCGTCTTCACTCTTTCCTAACAACCCTAAACATAACCCTAACCGCAACAAGAAGCTCAACCCGAGTTAGACCCGAAAAAACACGTACGGTGCCACTTTCTGCCATCAAAAAGTGCTCTCAGCGGAAGCCTTTGGGTACACCTGAACTCCCTGGGGGAGCCTTTACGCAACCCCACACTCAACAGGACTCTGCGTCTTCACTCTTTCCTAACAACCCTAAACATAACCCTAACCGCAACAAGAAGCTGAACCCGAGTTAGACCCGAAAAAACACGTACGGTGCCACTTTCTGCCATCAAAAAGTGCTCTCAGCGGAAGCCTTTGGGTACACCTGAACTCCCTGGGGGAGCCTTTACGCAACCCCACACTCAACAGGACTCTGCGTCTTCACTCTTTCCTAACAACCCTAAACATAACCCTAACCGCAACAAGAAGCTGAACCCGAGTTAGACCCGAAAAAACACGTACGGTGCCACTTTCTGCCATCAAAAAGTGCTCTCAGCGGAAGCCTTTGGGTACACCTGAACTCCCTGGGGGAGCCTTTACGCAACCCCACACTCAACAGGACTCTGCGTCTTCACTCTTTCCTAACAACCCTAAACATAACCCTAACCGCAACAAGAAGCTGAACCCGAGTTAGACCCGAAAAAACACGTACGGTGCCACTTTCTGCCATCAAAAAGTGCTCTCAGCGGAAGCCTTTGGGTACACCTGAACTCCCTGGGGGAGCCTTTACGCAACCCCACACTCAACAGGACTCTGCGTCTTCACTCTTTCCTAACAACCCTAAACATAACCCTAACCGCAACAAGAAGCTGAACCCGAGTTAGACCCGAAAAAACACGTACGGTGCCACTTTCTGCCATCAAAAAGTGCTCTCAGCGGAAGCCTTTGGGTACACCTGAACTCCCTGGGGGAGCCTTTACGCAACCCCACACTCAACAGGACTCTGAGTCTTCACTCTTTCCTAACAACCCTAAACATAACCCTAACCGCAACAAGAAGCTGAACCCGAGTTAGACCCGAAAAAACACGTACGGTGCCACTTTCTGCCATCAAAAAGTGCTCTCAGCGGAAGCCTTTGGGTACACGTGAACTCCCTGGGGGAGCCTTTACGCAACCCCACACTCAACAGGACTCTGCGTCTTCACTCTTTCCTAACAACCCTAAACATAACCCTAACCGCAACAAGAAGCTGAACCCGAGTTAGACCCGAAAAAACACGTACGGTGCCACTTTCTGCCATCAAAAAGTGCTCTCAGCGGAAGCCTTTGGGTACACCTGAACTCCCTGGGGGAGCCTTTACGCAACCCCACACTCAACAGGACTCTGCGTCTTCACTCTTTCCTAACAACCCTAAACATAACCCTAACCGCAACAAGAAGCTCAACCCGAGTTAGACCCGAAAAAACACGTACGGTGCCACTTTCTGCCATCAAAAAGTGCTCTCAGCGGAAGCCTTTGGGTACACCTGAACTCCCTGGGGGAGCCTTTACGCAACCCCACACTCAACAGGACTCTGCGTCTTCACTCTTTCCTAACAACCCTAAACATAACCCTAACCGCAACAAGAAGCTGAACCCGAGTTAGACCCGAAAAAACACGTACGGTGCCACTTTCTGCCATCAAAAAGTGCTCTCAGCGGAAGCCTTTGGGTACACTTGAACTCCCTGGGGGAGCCTTTACGCAACCCCACACTCAACAGGACTCTGCGTCTTCACTCTTTCCTAACAACCCTAAACATAACCCTAACCGCAACAAGAAGCTGAACCCGAGTTAGACCCGAAAAAACACGTACGGTGCCACTTTCTGCCATCAAAAAGTGCTCTCAGCGGAAGCCTTTGGGTACACCTGAACTCCCTGGGGGAGCCTTTACGCAACCCCACACTCAACAGGACTCTGCGTCTTCACTCTTTCCTAACAACCCTAAACATAACCCTAACCGCAACAAGAAGCTGAACCCGAGTTAGACCCGAAAAAACACGTACGGTGCCACTTTCTGCCATCAAAAAGTGCTCTCAGCGGAAGCCTTTGGGTACACCTGAACTCCCTGGGGGAGCCTTTACGCAACCCCACACTCAACAGGACTCTGCGTCTTCACTCTTTCCTAACAACCCTAAACATAACCCTAACCGCAACAAGAAGCTGAACCCGAGTTAGACCCGAAAAAACACGTACGGTGCCACTTTCTGCCATCAAAAAGTGCTCTCAGCGGAAGCCTTTGGGTACACCTGAACTCCCTGGGGGAGCCTTTACGCAACCCCACACTCAACAGGACTCTGCGTCTTCACTCTTTCCTAACAACCCTAAACATAACCCTAACCGCAACAAGAAGC
>NW_028153726.1:0-19899 GCF_964211835.1 Anser anser
GGGGGGGGGTTACCGGGTACCGGGGGGGGGGGGGTTACCGGGTACCGGGGGGGGGGGGGGGTTACCGGGTACCGGGGGGGGGGGGGTTACCCACCATGCGGGACAAGGAGAGCGGCGGCCGGTTGGTGCGGCTCATGAAGAGGCGCTTGAGGATCACCTTGTTGAACGGCGAGTTGGTGCGGCGGGCCAGGAACCGGTACAGCTGCGGGGGGGGGGAATCAGTACCGGGAAGGGGGGGGGGGAACACCGGGATCCCCCCCCCGACCCCGACCCCCCCGGGCCCACCTTGACGAGCAGCCGCAGGTAGATGTCCTGGCTCTTGGGCTCCCGGCGCCGCACTTTGCGGTCCCGGTTGTGGCGGATGTCGACGCCCTGAGGGGGACGCGGGGCTCAGCGGCACCGGGACCAGGCCCCGGCACCGGGAGTAGGCCCCGGGACCAGGCCCCGGGACCAGGCCCCGGGACCGGGACCCCGACCCCCCCGCCGCTCATCCGCCCGCTCCACGCCCGCCCAAACCCCCCTCCCTCCTCCATCGCGCTCCCCTCGTCTCAACGGAGCGCGGCCGGGCCCCCCCGAGCCGCTCCCGGCGGCGGATGACGGCGGATTCGCGGCCCCCCTCTCCCGGCCCGGCCGGGCCGCTCCCGGACCCACCATGGCGGCGGATGGAGGGAGAGGAGAGGCCGCGCGCGCGCCGCGAGGGGTTATGGGAGAGAGAGAAGCGCTTCCGGTGGGCCGGCCGGAAGTGGGGCAGGGGACCGCTCTGCGCGGCGCTACTCGGTGGTGCTGGAGGACTCGCCCTCGTCCAATGGGAACGCGGCGGCGACCATAGAGGCGGAGTGGAGGGCAGAGTGTCCACCTGTGGAGGACTCCGCTCCGGCTTAATTAATTAAATCCGTTAATTGCGTTTCCCGGCGGACAGGCGGCAGGAGGGACAGCGGCGGGGCCGCGGTGCACGCCGGGACGGTGGCCGAGCCCCTCCCGGCGCCGCCGCCCCGGGGCTGTGGCTGGAAAACCGGGCCCTGCCCGCACCCAAGATGGCCACTGCGGCCTCGCTGCCAGGCCTCCCCGTTGCCATGGCTACGCCGCTCCCATTGGCTGAGACGCCGCCGTGGGGACCTCGGTGGCCGGGGGGGCCCTACGAGGATTGGGGACACCCCAAAAATGGGGACACCCCAAAAATGGGGACCCTACAAAGAAGGGGGACACCCCAAAAATGGGGAGACCCCAAGGAATGGGGACCCTATGAGGAATGGGGACACCCCAAAAAATGGGGACCTTGGTGGCCGTGGGGGCCCTACGAGGAATGGGGACCCCCCAAAGGATGGGGACACCCCAAAAATGGGGACCCTACAAAGAAGGGGAACACCCCCAAATGATGGGGACACTGCAAGGAATGGGGACACCCAAAAAAATGAGGACACCCCAAAAAGTGGGGACCTTGGTGACCATGGGGACCCTACGAGGAATGGGGACACCCCCAAAAATGAGGACCCTACAAAAAATGAGGACCCTACAAAGAAGGGGGACATCCCAAAGAACGGGGACACCCCAAAAATGGGGACCTTGGTGGCCATTGGGACCCTACACGGAATGGGGACACCGCAAAAATTGGGGACCTTGGTGACCATTGGGGACCCTACAAGGAATGGGGACACCCCAAAAAATGGAGACCGTACAAAAAAATGGGGACACCCAAAAATTGGGGACCTTGGTGGCCATTGGGGACCCTACAAAAAATGGGGACCCCACAAAGAAGGGGGACACCCCAAAGAATGGGGACCTCGGTGGCTATTGGGGTGACCCTACAAGGAATGGGGTCCCCACAAAGAATGGGGACCCTATACAGAAAGGGGACCCTACAAAAAATGGGGACCCTACAACGATGGGGGACACCCCAAAAAATGGGGACCCCACAAGGAATGGGGACCCTACACGGAATGTGGACACTACAAGGACCGGTGACCCCACGAATGGAGACCCTACGAGGAACGGGGACCCCACAAAGAAGGGGGACACCCCAAGAAATGGGGACACCCCCAAAAAATGGGGACCCAACAAAGGGGGACACCCCAAAGAATGGGGACACCCAAAAAAATTGGGACCCTAAAAAGAAGGGGAACACCCCAAAAAATGGGGACACCCAAAAAATGGGGACCCTACAAAAATGGGGACCCTACAAAGAAGGGTGACACCTCGGTGGCCATTGGGACCTCGGGAGTGGGATCTGGGGGACCTGGGACATCTGGGGGGGGGGTCCCCAAGTGTCGGGGGGGGGCAGGGGAAATTTGGGGGCCCCCGATAGCCCCAAACACCTGGGGGGGCCTCCAAATTGTCAGGGGGACCCCAAATCCCCATGGGATTGGGGGGGGGGCTCTGTGCCCATCGGGGTTTGGGGGTCCCCAGGTAATTGCGGGGGGGGGCACGGGGTTCTGTAGGGACACGGGGGGGTATGACGACGAGGGGGGGGGACACCACATAACCCCCCTCCCCAAAAAAAAATCCCAGGGCCCCCCCAATTCACGCTCAGGCGGGTTCAGAGGTTTTATTCTGTACAAAATGCGCCCCCCCCCCAAAAAAATCTGACCCCCCCCCCCATTATCACAGTTTTTTTTGGGGGGGGGGGTCACGACCGTTCCCCCCAAACCCTTATTTTTGGGGGGGGGGCATTAAAGTGGTCAAAGTGCAAGGGTTTGGGGGGGGTGGGGGGCAGGCCCCCCCCGGGGGTGGTTTTTTTTGGGGGGGGGGCTGGGGGGCAGGACCGCCCCCCCCCCGGGGGTGGTTTTTTTTGGGGGGGGGTCACGTGCTGGCTTTGTCCCAAGCTTTTGGGGTGCCCCCCCCCCCCAGTGACACTACTGGCCTTAACTGGGAATGGGTCACTGGGAGGAACTGGGGCGGGGGGGGGGGGTAAATGCCCCCCCCCCTTTTGTCACCTGGGGGGGGGGCAGTGGTCAGAGCTTGGGGGGGGGCAGTGCAGGGGGTGCGGGGGGGGGCGCCCCCCCGCCCTTATTGTGCTTTAAACCAGCTCAGGGGCTGGGGAATAAATATTTGGGGGGGGGGCACCCGAAAAAGGGGGGGCACCCGAATTGGGGGGGGCACCCGAATTGGGGGAGGGGGCACCCGGATAAGGGGGGAGCACCCGAAAAAGGGGGGGGTGCATAACCGATGGGGAGGGGCAAACGGAGGGGAGGACCCCCCCCCAAAAATTAAGGGGGAGCCCAAAACTGGGGGGGGGCCCTAGGACATGGGGGGGACCCCAAGACATTGGGGGCGACCCTAAGACATTGGGGGGGGATCCCAACACCTGGGGGGGACCCCAAGACTTGGGGGGGACCCCAAAACATAGGGGGTGATCCTACGACATAGGGGGGGACCCCAAGACATTGGAAGGGACCCCAAGACCTAGGGGGTGACCCTAAGACGTTGGGGGAACCCCAAGACCTTGGTGGCACCCCAAAACCTCGATGGGACCCCAACACCTTGGTGGGACCCCAAGACTTTGGAGTTGACCCTAACACATAGGGGGTGACCCTAAGGCGTTGGGGGGACCCCAACACTTTGGGGGGGACCCCAAGATCTTGGTGGGATCCCCAAGACCTTGGTGGGACCCCAAGACATTTGGGGGACCCCAACACCTAGGGGTTGACCCTAAGGCATTGGGGGACCCCAAGATTTTGGGGGGCCCCAAGGTTTTGGGGGGAACCCAAGACACAGGGGTTGACCCTAAGACATTGGGGGTGACCCCAACACCTTGATGGGACCCCAAGACTTTTGGGGGACCCCAAGACCTTGATAGGACCCCAAGACCTTGATAGGACCCCAAGACCTAGGGGTTGACCCTAAGACATTGGAGGGACCCCAACACCTTGATGGGACCCCAAGACTTTTGGGGGACCCCAACACCTTGATGGGACCCCAAGACATGGGGGTTGACCCTAAGACATTGGGGGTGACCATAAGACATTGGGGGGACCCCAAAACCTTGATGGGACCCCAAGACCTAGGGGTTGACCCTAAGACATTGGGGGGACCCCAAAACCTTGATGGGACCCCAAGACCTAGGGGTTGACCCTAAGACATTGGAGGGACCCCAAAACCTTGATGGCACCCCAACACCTTGATGGGATCCCAACACCTTGGGTCTCCCCAACACCTCAGTGCCCCCCCAGCACCCGGGGGGTCCCCAATCCCCCCGGGGGGGCTCAGAGGGCGCCGTGCCGGGCCTCGTAGCGGGCGAGGAGGGCGCGCAGGCGGGCCAGGTGGAACCCCAAGATCTTGGTGGGACCCCAAGATCTTGGTGGGACCTCAAGACACAGGGGTTGACCCTAAGACATTGGGGGTGACCCCAACACCTTGATGGGACCCCAAGACATGGGGGTTGACCCTAAGACATTGGAGGGACCCCAAAACCTTGATGGGACATCAAGACCTTTGGGGAACCCCAACACCTTGATGGGACCCCAAGACCTAGGGGTTGACCCTAAGACATTGGAGAAGCCCCAAGAGCTTGATGGCACCCCAACACCTTGATGGGACCCCAACACCTTGGGTCTCCCCAACACCTCGGTGCCCCCCCAGCACCCGGGGGGTCCCCAATCCCCCCGGGGGGGCTCAGAGGGCGCCGTGCCGGGCCTCGTAGCGGGCGAGGAGGGCGCGCAGGCGGGCCAGGTGGAACCCCAAGATCTTGGCGGGACCCCAAGATCTTGGTGGGACTTCAAGACACAGGGGTTGACCCTAAGACATTGGGGGTGACCCCAACACCTTGATGGGACCCCAAGACATGGGGGTTGACCCTAAGACATTGGGGGTGACCATAAGACATTGGGGAGACCCCAAAACCTTGATGGGACCCCAAGACCTAGGGGTTGACTCTAAGACATTGGGGGGACCCCAAGACATCAGGGTTGACCCTAAGACATTGGGGGACCCCAAAACCTTGATAGGACTCCAAGACCTAGGGGTTGACCCTAAGACATTGGAAGGACCCCAACACCTTGATGGGACCCCAAAACCTAGGGGTTGACCCTAAGACATTGGAGGGACCCCAAAACTTTGATGGCACCCCAACACCTTGATGGGACCCCAACACCTTGGGTCTCCCCAACACCTCGGTGCCCCCCCAGCACCCGGGGGGTCCCCAATCCCCCCCGGGGGGGGCTCAGAGGGCGCCGTGCCGGGCCTCGTAGCGGGCGAGGAGGGCGCGCAGGCGGGCCAGGTCGCGGCGGGCGGCCGCCACCTCGTGCCGCAGCGCCGCGTTGTCGCGCTCGAGGAGCGCGGCGCGGGCCGACAGCTGGTTCTCCTTCAGCCGCCGCGCCTCCCGCGAGCGCCGCGCCGCCGCGTTGTTCCGGCTGCGCCGGCTCCAGTACTTCTCGTCCTGGGGGGGGGGGAGATAAAATGGGGGGGGGTCACCGAGAGCTTGGGGACCCCCAGTGGAGTTGGGTGTGAAGCCTATGGGTTGGACGAAGAGGCCTTGGGGGGGGCATCACCCATATCAGGGACCCCACCTAATAGTTGGGATCCCCCCCCCCAATGTTTGGGACCCCCCCAGCGTCTGGGATTTCTCGTCCTGGGGGGGGGAGATAGAATGGGGGGGTCACCGAGAGCTTGGGGACCCCCAGTGGGGTTGGGTGTGAAGCCTATGGGTTGGACGAAGAGGCCTTGGGGGGGGCATCACCCATATCAGGGACCCCCCCCGATGTTTGGGACCCCCCCCCAATGTTTGGGACCCCCCCAGCGTCTGGGATTTCTCATCCTGGGGGGGGAGATAAAATGGGGGGGTCACCGAGAGCTTGGGGACCCCCACTGGGCTTGGGTGGTAGCCTATGGGTTGGACGAAGAGGCCTTGGGG
Source organism: Anser anser (assembly GCF_964211835.1). Taxonomy (NCBI): domain Eukaryota; kingdom Metazoa; phylum Chordata; class Aves; order Anseriformes; family Anatidae; genus Anser; species Anser anser. Next base: position 5,846 of record NW_028153726.1, read on the forward strand.
GGCATTTCCAGTACCAGGGACCCCCCCCCCAGTGTGTTGGACCCCCCCAATGTCTGAGATTTCTTGTTCTGGGGGGGGGAGATAAAATGGGGGGGTCACCGAGAGCTTGGGGGGCACCCCCTGGGCTTGGGGACCCCCAGTGGGGTTGGGTGTGAAGCCTGTGGGTTGGACAAAGAGGCGTTGGGGGGGGGCATCACCCCTATCAGGGACCCCCCCCGATGTTTGGGACCCCCCCAGGGTCTGGGATTTCTCATCCTGGGGGGAGGAATAAAATGGGGGGGTCACCGAGGGCTTGGGGGGCACCCCCTGGGCTTGGGGACCCCCAGCGGGGTTGGGTGCGAGCCTCTGGGTTGGACAAAGCGGCATTGGGGGGGGGCAAGGGGGGGGGGCATCACCAATGTTTGGGACCCCCAGGACCCCCCCAGCCCCTCAGGACCCCTCCCGCCCCCCCCATGACCCCCCCATGCGCCCCCAGGACCCCCCCCGGACCCTTCTGACCCCCCCCACCCCCCCCCATACCCGTATCCCCATATCTACCTTCCCCCTCCCCAGCCCCCCAGGACCCCCCCCCAACCCCGAGACCCCCCCCGGCCCCCCCCAGGGACCCCCCCGGCCCCCCCCCGGCCCCCACCTTCTGCTCCTCGGGGACGTGCACCTTGCGGGCCTTGCGGGCGATGGGCTGGGGGCGCAGCTCGTCCTGCCCGAAGCGCAGCCGCCGGGGGTCCAGGGGCCCCCCCCGGGGGTCAAGGCCGCCCCCCCCCCCCCCGGGAAGAGCATCCCCCCCCGGCAGCGCTTCGACCCCAGGGCTGGGGGGGGCGCGGGGCGGGGGGGGGGCTGCGGGAGGGGAAAGGGGGGGGGGGGGTTAGAGGGGGGGGTGCCAGGGGAACCCTCGCCACCAGGCACCCCCCCCCAGTGACCGTGACCCCCCCCACATGCCCCCCCGGTCACTGTGACCCCCCCACATACCCCCATGACCCCCCCACACCCCCTTCCCAGTCACCGTGCCCCCCCCCCAGTCACTGTGACCCCCCTCACAGTCACTGTGACCCCCCCCCACGCCCCCCCCACTGTCACCGTGCCCCTCCCACGACCCCCCCATGTCCTGTGACCCCCCCCACGCACCCCCCCACGACCCCGGGACCCCCCCCCACAGTCACCATGACCCCCCCCCAGGTCACCGTGACCCCCCCACGCCCCCCCCCCCGCTCACTTTGACCCCCCCACGCCCCCGTAACCCACCCCACGCCCTCCTCCCGGTCACCGTAACCCCCCCCACGCCCCCCATGACCCCCCCACGCGCCCCCCCCCCGGTCACCGTGACCACCCCACGCCCCCCCCCACGCCCCCACGCCCCTCCCCACGCCCCCCCCCCCGCCCCCCCCCCCACGCACCCGGCGGCCGCTCGGGGCCGGGCTCGGGGCTGGGGGGCAGCCCGTGCTCCCGCAGGAACTCGTCCAGGTCCACGTACTCCAGCTCCCCCGCGTGGGGCCCCCCCCGCTCCCACGGCAGCGCTGTCACGAGTGGGCCCGGCCCCCGGCCCGGGCAGCCGCCCGCCTCCTCCATGGACCTGCGTGGGCGGGGGGGGGGGGGGGGTCACGCGTTTTGTCCCCCCTCCAAGCGCTCCTTAACCCCCCCACGCACCCCCCAAGCCCTCCCCACGCACCCCCTGCACCCCCCACGCACCCCCCCATGCACCCCTCAACCCCCCCACGCACCCCCCAGGCCCCCGGCGCGCTCCTCGACCCTCCCCACGCACCCCCCGCGCACCCCACGACCCCCCCCCACGCACCCCCTACCCCCCCACGCACCCCCCAGGCCCTCCCCGCGCACCCCCACGCACCCCCCCACGCACCCCCCGCGCACCCCCTGAACCCCCCCACGCACCCCCCCATGCACCCCTCAAACCCCCACGCACACCCCGACCCCCCCACGCACCCCCCGAACCCCCACGCACCCCCTGAACCCCCCCACGCACCCCCCCAGCCCCTCCACGCCCCCCCCAAGGACACGCGTGGGGGGGGGGGCGCGCCCACGCGGGGGGGGGGGGCGCGTGCCCGGCCGCACGTGACAGCGGGGGGGGATTTGGGGGGGGGAAGCGCGCGCTCCACGCGTGCCCCGGGGACACGCGTGGGGAAGGGGGGGGGAACGCGGCGGCCGCACGTGCAGGGGGCGGGGTTTGGGGGCGGGGGGGGGGTGGGGGGAGCGCGCGCGCCCGCCCACGTGCGCGCGGCGCTCACGTGTGCGCTCCCGCCCCCACGTGCGGCTTCACCTCGCGCGACCCCGCGGCGGCGCCCACGGGACACGGGAGTTCCCCTCCCCCTTCCCCCCCCCCCCCTCCACCGGTAACGGCTCCGGGGGCTCTCGGTGCACCCCCAGACCCCCCCGTCCCCCACCCCCTCCGGTTCCCGGTGCACCCCCCCCCCGGTGCCGGTGCCCCCCCGGTGTCCCCCCCTCCGATTCCCGGTGCCGGTCCCCCCTGACCCCGGTACTCCCCGGTTCCCGGTGCCCCCCCTCCGGTTCCCGGTGCCAGTGCCACCCAGCCCCGGTACCCCCCGGCTCCCGGGACACCCCCGGTTCCCCCTAACCCCCGGTGCCAGTGCCCCCCCAGCCCCGTACCCCCCGATCCCGGTGTCCCCCGGTTCCCGGTGCCCCCCAGCGCCATACCCCCTATCCCGGTACCCCCAGCCCGGTACCCCCAGCCCCATACCCCCGATCCCGGTGCTGGTACTCCCGGTTCCCGGCCCCCCCAGCTCCGTACCCCCGGTACCCCCAGCCCGTACCCCCGGTTCCCGGTGCCCCCCGTCCCCATACCCCCGATCCCGGTGCCCCCCGGTTGCCGGTACCCCTCAGCCCCGTACTCCCGACCCCGGTGCCGGTACCCCCGCTTCCCGGTCACCCCCCAGCCCCGTACCGCCCGATCCCGTTCCCCCCAGCCCCATACCCCCGTTTCCCGGTACCGGTGCCCCCCCATCCCGGTACCCCCATCCCTGTACCCCCGGTTCCCTGTCCCCCCTGGCCCCGTACCCCCGGCTCCCGTTCTCCCCAGCCCCGTAGCCCCGGTTCTCGGTCCCCCCCAGCCTCACACCCCCGGTACCGGTACCCCAGGTTCCCGGTACCCCCAGCCCCGTACCTCCGGTTCCCGGTGCCCCCGGCCCCGTACCCCCGGTTCCCGGTCCCCCCCAGCTCCATAACCCCGGTACCGGTACCCCAGGTTCCCAGTACCCCCAGCCCCATACCCCCGGTTCCCGGTCCCCCCCAGCTCCATAACCCCGGTACCCCCAGGTTCTCGGTACCCTCGTACCCCCGGTTCCCTACCCCCCCAGCCCCATACCCCCGGTTCCCGGTACCGCCGGTTCCCAGTACCCCCGGCCCCGTACCCCTGGTTCCCAGCCCCTCCCCGGCCCCGTACCCCCGTTTCTCGCCCCCCCCCCGGCCCAATACCCCGGATCCCGGTGCCGGTACCCCCGGTTCCCGGTACCTTCGGTACCGGTGTCTGCCGGTTCCGGTACCCCCGGCCCCGTACCCCCGGTTCCCGGTACCCCACGTTCCCGGTACCGCCGGTTCCCGGTACCCCCGGCCCCATACCCCCGTTTCTCGTCGCCCCCGGCCCCACACCCTCGGTTCCCGGTGTTGGTACCCCCGGTTCCCGGTACCCCCGGTGCCGGTGTCCCCCGGTTCCCGGTACCCCCAGCGCCGTACCCCCGGTTCCAGCCCCCCCCGGCCCCATACCCCCGGATCCCGGTGCCGGTGTCCCCCGGTTCCCGGTACCCCCGACCCCCTACCCCCGTTTCTCGCCCCCTCCCCGGCCCCATACCCCGGTTCCCGGTGCCGGTACCCCCGGTTCCCGGTACCCCCGGCCCCATACCCCGGTTCCCGGTACCCCCGGTGCCGGTGTCCCCCGGTTCCAGCCCCGTACCCCCGGATCCCGGTGCCGGGACCCCCGGTTCCCCCCCCCCCCCCCCCCCCCCGGTGCCGGTGCCCACCTGCCGCCCCGCGCCCCGCCGTGCCCTCGCCCTCGGCATGTGCCGCCCGCGGGGGCGCTCCGCCGCGCAGCGCCCCCAGGGGGCGTGGCCTCACTCTAGCCCCGCCTACTCGCCCCTCGCTCCGCCTATCCCCGCCCTGCCCCGCCCTCTCGCCCCGCCCCCCGCCCCGCCCATTGCTTGGAGGGAGCCGAAAGCGGGGCGGGGCTGGGGGCGGGGCAACGCGAGACCACGCCCCCTCTGCGCACGTTGCCCTCCCGCATGCCGGCTCCTGCCGGGTCCCGCCCCTCTCGGGGCGGGGCTATTGCGGGGCAGCCAATAGGAAGGCGAGGGGGCGGGGCCAACGGTCATGCGGCGCGGCCATGGGCGCCGCGCGGGGGCGGGGGGGGCTGACCTAGATTTACCCAATGGGGAGGAGGGAGGGGGGCGGGGCCTGACCCACTTTTGGCCAATGGGAGCGGCGGCGGGGGGCGGGGCCAGCCGGGGCGCTGGGCACGTGGGGCCGCACGTGCCCGGGCGTGGGGGGGGAGGGGAGGGCGCCGCCATCTTTGGTGTGGCCCTGAGGGAGAGAGGGAGGGGCGGGCGCCATCTTGGGTGTGGGCAGCGGCCGCCCTCACCCGCCGGCTTCCGGGCGCCATCTTGGGTGCGGGCAGCCCCTCCATCTTGTGGCGGCGGCCATCTTGGCGGGGGGCGAGGAGCCGCGGGCGCCATCTTGAGTGCGGGCAAAGCCCCCCCCACCCCCCAACCCCTCCTTAGACCCCCCCCAAACGCCCCCGGGGGGGGTCCAAAGCCCGGACCGAGGGGTCCCCAAGGACAAATTTTGGGGGGGTTGGGGGGGTCACAGCAAGGCATTGTGGGACCGGGGGGGCGGTAACGGTGGTCACGTGGTGCCACCGGGGGGGGGGGGTTCCGGCTCCGGCGGGGGAGGCGCCGCGGTGCAGGCCCCGGAGCGAGCGGGGCCCAGGCAGACCCCCCCCGGGACCCCCCCAACGGCAGATCCCCCCCCAGACCCTCACCCCCCCCCCCCAAGGCCCCCACAACCGGGGGCTGCGCTGGGACGGAGCCGCCCCCCCCCCGAGGTGAGTGACCCCCCCCAGCCCCAACCCCCCCCCCCATTTTACCCCCACATTTAGGGGCTGCCCCCCATTAACCCCCCCATTAACCCCCCCCTCATTAGCCCTGAGCCCCCCCCATTAGCCCCTAGCCCCCTTCTTTAACCCTGACCCCCCCCATTAACCCCGAGCCCCCCCTCATTAGCCCTGACCCACCCATTAGCCCCGAGACCCCCCATTAACCCCGAGCCCCCCCCATCAGCCCCGAGCCCCCCCCATCAGCCCTGACCCCCCCCATTAGCCCTGAGTCCCCCCCATTGCCTCTGCTCCCTATTAATTCTCTGTCCTCGTTAACCCTTCCTCTCATTATCCCTTCGCTCATTAACTCTGCCCCCCCCATTAACCGTGTGCTCCCCATTTATTATCTCTCTGCTCCCCCAATTAACCCAATGTCGCCTCATTAACTCTGACCCCCCCATTATCACTCTGCCCCCCTATATATTAACTCCATTTTCCCCCATTGAGCTCATTTTCCCCCCAATTAACCCTGTTTCCCCCCATTAACCCCATTTCCCTCCCATTAACTCCATGCCCCCCGTAATCCCATTCCCCCCTATTCACCGTACCCCCCAGTTAATTGCATACCCCCCGTTAATTGCATACCCCCAATTAACCCCATTTGTTCCCATTATTCCCATTCCCCCCATTAACCCCAGTGCCCCCCCACTAACCCCATTTCCCCCCATTAGCCGTGTGCCCCCCAACCCCATTTCTCCCCCATTTCCCCCCATTTCCCCCCTATCTCTGACCATTCCCCCCAGTTCCCCCCATTCCCAATTCCCCCCAATTCCCCCCAGTTCCTCCCATTCCCCCCCATTTTTCCCCATCCCCCCCATTCCCCCCCAGCTCCCCCCACCCCCCCATGTCCCCCCATCACCCCTAAACTCCTCCGCTCCCCACTCTCCCCCCCCCATCCCCTCCCCTCTCTTCCGCCCCCATTAACCCTCTACCCCCCTCCCCACCCTAGGGCCCCCTCCCACGCCTCCAAACGCCGTCGACGCCCCCCCACCGTGACCCCCCCCCCCCCCCCAAAGCAGCCCGGAGATGGAAGCCAACGTCAGCGACGAGAGCGTCCACTTCCAGAGCTACCCCTTCGACTTCCTCGAGTTCCTCAACCACCAGCGCTTCGAGCCCATGGAGCCCTACGGCCACGAGCACCCCAAGGCGCTGCCCGCCCTCCCCTGCCCGCAGCCCCCCTTCGAGTACCCCCCCCCGCCCGGCGCCCCCCCCTTCGACCGCCCCCCCGCCTTCAAGGCCGAAGCCGCCGCCGCTACCGCCGCCGCGGCGCAACCCAAAAAAACCGAGGTCGCCGCCGGGGGGGTCCCAACAACGGGCGCCCCCCCTTACCCCGGCCCCGCCGTGCCCCCCCCCCCGCAGCCCCTCTTTGAGGCCGCCGGCGCCTTCAACGCGCCGCAGTGGGGCATCGTGGATCTCTCCAGCCACCAGCACCTTTTCGGGGGGTTGAAACGAGGCGGGGCGGCCGCCACCGGAGCCCCCCCGGCCCCGCCGGCCGCCCCCGAGGCGGCGGCGAAGGAGGAGAAGAGCTATTTCCGCCGGCTGAAGTACTTCATGGAGCGGCGCTTCCCCTGCGGCGTCTGCCAGAAGTCCTTCAAGCAGTCGTCCCACCTGGTGCAGCACATGCTGGTGCACAGCGGCGAGCGGCCCTACGAGTGCGGCACCTGCGGCCGCACCTACAACCACGTCTCCAGCCTCATCCGCCACCGCCGCTGCCACAAGGACGCCGCCGAGGAGCCCGCCGCGTCCGGCGCCGTGGCAGCGCCCAACGGGGCGAGCGCCTCGGTGCCTCCGGCGGCCGGCGCCGTGATGCCGGCGCCCAACGGGGTCAACGCGGCGGCAAGCGGGGTCAACGTGGCGGTGGCCGGCGTCATCCCGGCGCCCAACGGGGTCAACGTGGGGCCCAGCGGGGTCAACGCGGCGCCCAACGGGGTCAACACGGGGCCAAATGGAGTCAACGCGGCACCCAACGGGGTCAACGCGGGGCCAAATGGAGTCAACGCGGCACCCAATGGAGTCAACGCGGGGCCCAACGGGGTCAACACGGCACCCAATGTGGTCAGCACGGGGCCAAATGGAGTCAACACAGGGCCCAACGGGGTCAACACAGCACCGAGTGCGGTCAACGCGGCGGCCATGGTGCCCGGCGTCCTCCCAGCATCCAGCGGTGCCGCCGCGGCGTTGAGCGGCGTCCTCCCGGCCCCCAGCGGCGTCATCCCAGCACCCGCCGGGGTCATCCTGGCGCCCGGCGGCGTCACTCTGGCACCCGGCGGCATCGCCTTGGCGCCTGGCGGAGCCCCCGCGGCGCCCAGCGGCGCCGCCCCGGACGGGCCCTTCACTTGCTCGTTGTGTTGGAAGGTCTTCAAGAAGCCGAGCCACCTCCACCAGCACCAGATCATCCACACCGGCGAGAAGCCCTTCACCTGCTCGGTGTGCGCCAAGAGCTTCAACCGCCGCGAGAGCCTCACGCGCCACGTCAAGACGCACTCGGGGCTGCTGCGGGTGCCCTGCGCCGTCTGCGGGAAGGAATTTCGGGACCCGGCCTACCTGCTGCGGCACCAGGCCGCCCACAGCGGCCAGCGCCCCGACTACAAGTGCGAGGTGTGCGGCAAAGCCTACGCCGCGCCGCAGAGCCTCCTGCGGCACCGGCAGGTCCACGCCGGCCCCAAAGCCGGCACCGCGGCGGCGGTGCCGTTCGCCGGCGTCCCCAAAGCCTCAACGGCGGCGTCGGTCGGATTCCCCTTCGCCTCGGAGGACGCGGCGAAGGCGGGCGAAGGCGGCGGGGGCTTCCTGGCGTCCCCCGCGGCGCTGCTGGCGCCGGGGAAGAGCTTCGGGTGCGGGATCTGCGGGCGGGCCTTCGGGCGGCGCGAGACGCTGAAGCGGCACGAGCGCATCCACACCGGGGAGAAGCCGCACCAGTGCGCCGTCTGCGGCAAGCGCTTCCGCGAGTCCTTCCACCTCAGCAAGCACCACGTCGTGCACACCCGCGAGCGGCCCTACAAGTGCGAGCTGTGCGGCAAAGCCTTCGGCTACCCGCAGAGCCTCACGCGCCACAAGCAGATCCACCGCCTGCCGCTGCCCTGCGGGCTGGGGGCGGCGGCGGCGGCGGCGGCCGCCCCCCCCGAGGGGCTGAGCTACGGCTGCGGGGAGTGCGGCGAGCGCTTCCCCGACCTCTTCCACGCCGTCAACCACAAGGAGGCCCACGTCGGGGAGAAGCCCTACGGCTGCGACGCCTGCGGCAAGGCCTTCGGCTTCATCGAGAACCTGATGTGGCACAAGCTGGTGCACCAGGCGGCCCCCGAGCGGCTGCTGCCCGACGGGGGGCCGGCGGCCGAGAGCGGGGCGCAGCCCCCCGAGGAGCACCCGGTGGTGCCGAGCGGGGAGCGCTTCACCTGCGGGACCTGCGGGCAGAGCTTCAAGCACTTCCTGGGGCTGGTGACCCACAAGTACGTGCACCTGGTGCGGCGCACGCTGGCCTGCGGCGTCTGCGGGCAGAGCTTCGCCGGCGCCTACGACCTGCTGCTCCACCGGCGCCGGCACCTGCAGAAGCGGCACTTCGGCTGCTCCGTCTGCGGGAAGCGCTTCTGGGAGGCGGCCCTGCTGATGCGGCACCAGCGCTGCCACACCGAGGAGCGGCCGTACCGCTGCGCCGTCTGCGGCCGCGGCTTCCTGCGCTCCTGGTACCTGCGGCAGCACAAGGTGGTGCACACGGGCGAGCGCGCCTACAAGTGCGCGCTCTGCAACAAGCGCTTCGCCCAGTCCTCCAGCCTGGCCGAGCACCAGCGGCTGCACGTGGTGGCCCGGCCCCAGCGCTGCCAGACCTGCGGCAAGACCTTCCGCTACCGCTCCAACCTGCTGGAGCACCGCCGCGTCCACCTGGGCGAGAAGGTGTACCGCTGCGAGCTCTGCGGCAAGAGCTTCTTCTACCTGTCCTCCATCCTGCGGCACCAGCGCTCGCACGACGCCCGCCGCGACCTGCGCTGCTCCGCCTGCCTCAAGCTCTTCAAGGACCCCAAGTACTTCAGCAAGCACCTGCAGACCCACCAGGGCGGGCGCCCCTTCAAGTGCAGCACCTGCGGGGAGGCTTTCAGGAACACCTACGGCCTCAAGAAGCACCGGCATGGGCACAAGCTGGAGCGCCTGGCCGCCCTGGTGCACAAGGACGCCTGAGGAGGGGGCTCGGCGGCGGTGGGCCCCCCCCTCTTGGATCCATCTGCTTGGCCGGTGGGCTCCTGCAGGACGTGGATGGGGTGGTGGGGCTGGGCGGCGTGGCACGACGCGGCTCGTCATGGCACGACACGGCTCATCGTGGCACGACACGGCTCGGTATGGTGTGACACGCCTGGGCATAATTTATTGTGGTGCAGCAGGGCTTGGCACAGGGCAGCACAGCTCGTCATGGTGTGACACGGCTCGTCATGGTGCCGTACGGCTGGTCATGGCACAACACAGCTCGACACGGCTCGTCATGGTGCAGAACACGGCTCGACACGGCTCGGCACGACTCATCGTAGTGCAACGTGGCTCGTCGTGGCTCAGTGTGATGCCAACTGGCTCAGCACAGCTCGCGTGACGTGGCTCAGCACAGATCCTGGCTCGTCGTGGTGTAACACGGTGCGGCACGGCTTGTCATGGTGCAACACGGCTCATCATGGTGCAACACGGCTCGCCATGGTGCGACACAGCTTGGCACAGGGCAGCACGGCTCATCATGGTACAAGACGGCTCGTCATGGTGCAACATGGCTTGACACGGCTCGTCATGGCCCAGCACGCCTTGGCGTGGTCCAACATGGCTCATCACAGCCCAACACACCTTGGCACGGCTCGTCGTGGCCCAACACACCTTGGCACAGTCCAACACGGCTCGTCATGGCCCAACACACCTTGGCACGGTCCAACACGGCTCGTCGTGGCCCAACACACCTTGGCACGGCCCAGCCCACCAGCCACTGGGGGAAGTCGGTCCCCAGCACCCTGGGACACATGGACACGACCCCCCCGCTGCCCCCACCCCCAGCAGCCCCACGGGCCGAGCACGGACTCATGGGGCCGTGTCCAGATGCCGGTGCCCCCCCCCAGCCGCGGTGGAGTGGGGGCACGGGGAGAACCCCCCAGCCCGTGTCCTCCGCCCCAGAGTTATTTTTTAACGCCGCAGGTATATAAATAAATGGAAATATAAATCTATATATAAGATATATATTATAGAGAGTCCCCGTACCCCAAGGCGGGCAAGGGGGCGGCCGGGCCCCCGCTCGCACCCGCGTCTGCCCCGGTGATGTACAGATGGAGCCGATATTAAACTGTGGATGCGACCGAGGGGCCGACTCCTTCCAGGCGCCGTGGGGGCGTGCATGGGGTGGTTGGGTGGCTGGTGGCTGGGTTGGTTGGTTGAGGGGTTGGTTGGGCGGATCGCGATTGGGTTGGTTGGGTGGATCACGGTTGGGTTGGTCGGGTGGTTAGTGGGGTGGGTGGTTGGTTAGATCATGACCGGGTTGGTTGGGTGGATCGCGGTTGGGTTGGTCGGGTGGTTAGTGGGGCGCGTGGTTGGTTAGATCATGATTGGGTTGGTTGGGTGGATCGTGGACAGGGTAGTTGGTTGATGGGTTGGTTGGTTGGATCATGGTTGGGTTGGTTGGTTAAGGGGTTGGTTGGTTGGTTGATGGGATGGTTGGTTGGTTGATGAGTTGGTTGAGTGCTTGGATCATGATTGGGTTGGTTGGATGGATCATGGTTGGGGTGGTTGGGTGGTTAATGGGACGGTTGGCTGGTTAAGGGGTTGGTTGGTTGGTTGATGGGATGGTTGGTTGGTTGATGAGTTGGTTGAGTGGATCGTGGTTGGATTGGTTGGTTGAGGGGTTGGTTGGTTGGGTCATGGTTGGGTTGGTTGGGTGGATCATGGTTGGGTGGGTTGGGTGGTTGATGGGACGGTTGGTTGGTTAAGGGGTTGGTTGGTTGGTTGATGGGATGGTTGGTTGGTTAAGGGGTTGGTTGAGTGGATCATGGGTGGTTGGTTGGTTAGATCATGATTGGGTTGGTTGGGTGGACGATGGACAGGGTGGTTGGTTGACGGGTTCGCTGAGTGGATCGTGGTTGGGTTGGTTGGGTGGTTGATCGGTGGACGGGTTGGTCGGGTGGCTCGTGGACAGGATGGTTGGTTGATGGGTGGGTGAGTCGGTTAACGAGCTGCTTGGCTGGATCACGGACAGGGTAGTTAGCTGATTGGTTGATCGGGCGGATCGCAATCGGGTTGGTTGGCTGATGGGTTGGGTGGGTGGGTCACGGATGGGTTGGTTGGTGGTTGGTTGGAGCATGGGTGGGCTGCAGTTGGTCAGATGCTGGCCACTGGCGTTTGTGCCTCGCGCCTTCACCCCCCAGCCCCACAGAACGACACGACCGGAGAGAAAAACAAAAAACAGCTTTTTATTAATAATTACAAAAAAAACGTTGGGGAGACCCCAGGGTGCAGGAACCCCGGGGGGGGGGGGCGTTGGGGGCCTCGCACGGGAGCAGCGTCACAGAGGCGGGCAGCGCAGGCACCGCTCCCCGTCCCCGCTGTCCTCTGATGTCCCCAACCCCGTGGTCACCATCCTGCCACGTCCCCAGCCCCAGGGCCACCACCCCCCTCTGCACAAGTCTTTGTGGCCACCGACTCTCCGTGTCCCCGACCCTGGGGTCGCCATCTCTCTCTGCACAAGCCCCAGGACCAACATTTTTTGATGCTCTCCAACTTTATGGCCACCAACTCGCCGTGTCCCCAGCCCCACGGCCACCGTCCCTCCGCACACAAGCCCTGTGGCCACCATCTTTTGACGTTACCCAGCCCCACGACCACCATCTTTTGACGGTGGCCACCATCCTTCCGTGTCCCCAACCCCACGGCCACCATTCTTCCACGTTCCCCAGCCACGTGGCCACCACCTTTCGGTGTTCTCCAACCCCATGGCCACCGTCCTTCCGTGTCCCCAACCCCGTGGTCACCACTTTGATATGCTCCAACCCCATTCCCCAACCCCGTGGCCACCATCCTTCCACGTCCCCAACCCCGTGGCCACCTTCCTTCCACGTCCCCAGCCCCGTGGCCACCATCCCTCCACGCACAAGCCCCATGGCCGCCATCTTTTGGTGTTCTCCAACCCCACGGCCACCATCTTTCCACGTCCCCAACCCATGGCCACCATCCTTTTGTGTCCCCAACCCCGTGGCCACCATCCTTCCACGCCCCCACCCCCACAACCACCATCTTTTGACGCGCCCCCTTCCCCAGCCCCTGCACCCCTCCCTCCCCTCGCTCTCCACCAACCCCAAAACCCCCAAAACCTCCCCCGAAAAAACCCCAACCCCCCAAAACCCCCCAAAACCCCAAACCCCCAACCCTCGCAAAACCCCCCAACCCCCCCCAAAACCCCCCAAACTCCCCCCAAAACCCCCAAGACTCCCCCCAAGAAGCCCCAAACCCCCCAAACCACCCCCCAAAACAACCAAACCCTCCCCGAACCCCCCCAAACCCCTCTAAAACCCCCCCAAACCACCCCCCGAAACAACCAAAACCCCCCCAAAACCCCCCAAACCAAGACCAACCCCCCCAAACCCCCCAAACCCCCCCAACCCCCCAAAAAAAGACCAAAACCACCCCAAACCAAGACCGACCCCCCCAAACCCCCCCAAAACCCCCGCAACCCCCCCAACAAAGACCAAAACCACCCCAAACCCCCAAAACCACCCCCAAACCAGACCAAAACCACCCCCGGAAAAAACTCCAACCCCCCCAAAACCCCCCCAAAACCCCCTTCGAAACCAAACCCAACCCCCTTCCCCGAAAAAAACCCAACCCCCCCCCCCCCCCCAAAGACAAAATCACGGCGCGGGCGGCCGGGGCAGGTGCTTCCTCCGCACGTGCCGCTGCAAGGTGTTGCGCTCGCCGAAGCGCATGTGGCACTGGGCGCACTGGAAGGGGCGCTCGCCCGTGTGGACCCGCTGGTGGTGGGCCAGCTCCCCCGAGTCCCGAAAGCGGCGGGGGCAGAGGGGGCAGGCGTGGGGCTTGCGGCCGGCGTGGTGGGTGTACTTGTGGCGCTCCAGGTGGGAGGTGCGCTTGAAGGCCTTGCCGCAGGCGCGGCAGACGTGGGGCTTGTGCTCCGAGTGGGCGATGCTGTGGCGCTGGAGGTACGAGAGGTACTCGAAGGAGCGGCCGCAGACCGGGCAGCAAAAGGCTCGCCGCAGCCCCCCCTGAGGACCCCCCCGCCCCGGCTCGGCTACCAGGACGGTGTAAGGGAGGCCTTGGCTGTCGATCAGGAGGTAGCGGCCCCCCCCCGGCGGCGGCGGTGGCGTTCCTCCTCTTCTTCCTCCTCCTCCTCCTCCTCCTCCTGGTGGTGGTGGTGGTGGTGTTCCTCCTCTTCTTCCTCCTCCTCCTCCTCCTGGTGGTGGTGGTGGTGGTGTTCCTCCTCCTCCTCCTCCTCCTCCTCCTCCTCCTCCTCCTCCTCCTCTTCCTCCTGGTGGTGGTGGTGTTCCTCCTCTTCCTCCTCCTCCTCCTCCTCCTCCTCTTCCTCCTCCTCCTCCTGGTGGTGGTGGTGGTGGTGGTGTTCCTCCTCTTCCTCCTCCTCCTCCTCCTCCTCCTCTTCCTCCTCCTCCTCCTGGTTGTGGTGGTGGTGGTGGTGTTCCTCCTCTTCTTCCTCCTCCTCCTCCTCCTGGTGGTGGTGGTGGTGTTCCTCTCCTCCTCCTCCTCCTCCTCCTCCTCTTCCTCCTGGTGGTGGTGGTGTTCCTCCTCTTCCTCCTCCTCCCCCTCCTCCTCCTCCTCCTCCTCCTCCTCCTCCTCCTCCTCCTCCTCCTCCTGGTGGTGGTGGTGGTGTTGTGGGGGGGGGGTCCCGGGGGTTGCGTTGGGGGGCGCCGAGGTCGGAGCCGGAGCTGGACGAGGGGTCCGGGGGTGGCGGAGCGGCCGGGGGGGGCTCCGG
>NW_028153725.1:0-35858 GCF_964211835.1 Anser anser
CTGTATGCTATTTAGAAAGTTCTTTCAGTTTTGATCTTTTTTATAGCTCTTGGTTTTAACACTTTTTTTTTTTCGGAAAAATAATATTTAGTAAGATAATGGGAAAAACTAAAGTGAGAACTAAAAAGCAATGCAGAACTTTTTCTGTCAGAAAAAACATTTATAACTTGGGTGTCACTGTAGAATTAGACTTGCAGTTTATTTGTTTGATCTGCATGTTCAATATTCCTTGATAATTAGATACTTCTGTCAGCTCATAGCCCCCAGAATATCCCAGTGTGACTATTATTGCAGTCTTCTGCTAATGAGAATGCAGTGGGGTTTCTGAAGCACAGTGTTCTGGTCTCCCTTCTCATCTAGTGGAGGATTTTAGGATAACAGGCTGTAAGGGCCCTCAGGTGATACTATTATCTGCATGTGAACACTGTTCAGAAAACTTAAATTAGTTTATAATCAGGAGTCTTTTCCCTCTTTGAGTTACTAACAAGAGTGTCTTGGCTATATCGTCTGTCCTGCTTCCCACAGCTCAGTTACATAAGTAAATACAGAAATACCACCACACGTGCTCTTGTATTACCTCCTATTTGTCTAAGGTACATTTTCCACTTTTACTGAAAACATACTACAGTGGTCTGCCAGCACCAGCTTCCACACTGAACATCTACTACTTACATAGTCCTTACCTTATGCAGAAGAAGTATTTTTATTCTGTACAGGAAGCGTAGGCTAGCTCTTAGATATCCACAACAGATATCCACAGTGATTCCACATTAGCAAACAATAGGCAAGAAGCTCCTCACGCTGTTGTTGATCACTAGAAGATCCCATTTCAGAAAACATGGTTTTCGAACATCTTTATGGCACACAGGGAAGATGTTATTCCTTTGCGGGATTGGCTTGCTTGATTAAAAGGTGGCTGGTTAATGCATGTAGTTCAGAACTAGTTATTTTATTCTACCTTGGCTACTCATTACATTAAAAAGGCAATCCTTTTCAGAATAAAAACAGAGACTATTGCAAGCAGTTCTCCGCTTTCTTTCTGTGGGAGAAACTGGTTTGTCTCAAGGAATTTTTTTAGAGTCTCTGGCACAAAGGGGGAAACTAGGATTAGAAATGATGGTTCAAGTTTTGAGTGTAAGGTGGCCAAGAATGCAGAGTGGTATTGAGGTAAACAAGTAAGTAGATAGAAGTAAGCAGCATGAAAGGGTAACTTTTTTGATTCACGTGTGTGAAAGTACAGTTTTCTGCCATTTATCCTGAGTTACAACTGTAGGCTATACCTTGAAAATGGTGGCTGCAACAGGGATTGAACTGGCAGCTGAACAAATACAACCAGTGTTCTGCTTTTGCTGTGTATGGTGCAAGCCGTAGGCTCTGTTGATCATGAAGTGGATGGTGAAAAGTGTGCCAACAGTAAGCAGCTTTCCCACACTTGGCAGGGTCAGAGAGTGAACCGAGGAACAGGTGGTCTGTCCTGGAAAAAGAAGTAAGCAAGGAGGAGATAGAATCTGAACTTTTCTCTAGACCTTGGTAGCATCCCTCACTTCAACTAATTAGCAGAAGCCAAGAATGAAATGACTGCAGAGATCATCCTTTCAGTACTAGACATGACTCTTCAAATTAGGGTTGAAGGATACTGGCAGGGTTACGTGTACGCCCGTGCTATTGCTTTCAGCCTGGTTGGTATTTTGTGGACAAATAGAAGATTTCAGTTTCCGAGGCTGGCAGCCAGCACCTCACAGCAGTAGTGAATGAGCATGAAAACAAAGATGCACTGTGCTGTAGATGTGCTTGTACTGTTCCGTAAATTGTAGCATAAGTCAGCGAGAAAAGAAAGCATGTAAGAACTTTAATGAAACTACAGACATAGACATATGTTCATAAGCATTCAATGTATTGCAATTATTAATAGCACGGGTAAAATAATCAAAATAATTAGTTCTAACAAGGATGTATTATTTACGGCTTAGTGGTATTGTCAAGGCAGTTCAATTTTAAATAAGCTTTAAGTGCATCCATAACTATATTTTTTCCAAGCCATTAAAAACAATGTTATCCTTTCTTGCTTTATGCTCTCTATACTTAGACCACAGATATTAAAACTAGCTCTGAATTTTGTCCACAAACTGGAGGAAAATGTATAACATGAAAAATATGATTCCAAAGAACACAGATGAGTAATGATGAGTAATGAAGGAGCAAGAGAGTCTTGTATCTGCTGAAGCTTCTTTATATTTTCTTTTTTTAGGAGCAGATTCAGGTTGAATGCCTGCCCTATCTGAATAGGCCTGAATTGAGACCAAGCATAAATAAAACCAGATGTCTGTAGTGAAATCTATGTGAGAAAGGAAAGACCTTGGTCTTCTTGATGAATGTAGGTGGAACAGGCCATGGAAATTGTGTGTGTGCTTTGTGAGAGCATATATGCATACTAGGGCTGTTCATTTTACCTGGTAAGCACAAACAGAAATCAGTTTTTTTTAAATCTGATTGCTGTTTTTTCCTTCTACACAACGTAATCTCTCACTGGCAGTTATCAGCCCCCCAGTTAAGGTGCAGACAGCTATCAGTTTGGCACCTGGCACAACCAGAGGGCCAGAACCTGCAGGGTATGTGGGCTGGGGACGTGGCCTGTGTTTGTGCTCATGAGTGAGTGGTGGTGAGACTGAGAACTTGGAGACTTTGGGATCTGGGGATAAATCACTTTTATTTTGTGGAAGTGATAATCAACAAACAGACAACTGTTTAGGCAGTCCTTATGCTCCAGCATTTTTTGAGTCTTAACTCATGGAAGTTAGGATGCCAGAACAGATCCATATGCATATGTTACGACATAAATCTCATTTACTATATATAATAAACTGAAGCAACGTTATTTGAAGATTTTTATTGTTCTAGTGATTTCTGTGATGGGATACAGATTTCCATAGGCTGACATTCTGTCATCAGTTTATGTGGAAAATGATTAGACCTATGAGTTATGAAGTAATTTTTTGAAAATTACAAATGTAAAATACAGACTTGACTATTTCACTGTGAAATATCTGGCAGTTTTTAAACATTTTTGGGTTTTAGAGGTTGCTACATGTCAAAAAGTTAGAAAAGCATAGGAGGGCCATTTAAATCACTGTGTAGTGTTGATGGACAGGGCTTAAGGGTTTATGTGTTGTGGGTTACTCACTGCCATACTGCTTAATGGAGCTAGGATTTTCTCCTTACTTGGTAATTCCCTTTGGTTAGTGTCTGTTTCAAAACCATATCTATCTTACTTATGTAAATTTTCATAGAATCACAGAATAGCTTGGGTCGGAAGGGACCTTAAAGATCATCAGTTTCCAACCCCAGTGCCATGGGCAGGGATGCCACCCATTAGATCAGGTCGGCCCACAGCCTAGTCCAACCTGGCCTTGAAAACCTCCAGGGATGCCTCAAGGGTTTGATCAGACTGCGTTTTAACGGGGAAAAAGTCATTTGAAAATAGTAGAATGTTGAAATGAGTGCGCTGGACACCTACTGCTTGTTTTCATTACTTCTCAAAATAACAACATATCTCTCCTGCTATGACTCAGAAAAATTAAAATAGCCTCAAAAATCAAATAAATGATGGATTAAACCTGGAGAGAAGGTGTTTCCTCTGATGAGAGGCACTATGGAAAGTCTAATGTGGCAAATCCTACTTTAATGCAGTTCTTTAGAGCTAGAGCCTGCCTCTAATTAAATCAGTAGATAATCCTGAAAAAATTGAAGAGGGGGTGAACACTGAATGCAAGCAAATTGAGTAATGTTCCACAAGCAATTTCACTTCCCCCTTTTTGAGATACCCTGATAGAAAAGAAAGTCTTTTAGAGAAGTGTGGTTTAATAATGACAGCCATGTAGATTCACAGTGGAAATTAAGTTTCTCATGTGTCTTTCAGAACACTCAGGTTCTGCAGAAATTCCAGATTTTGTCAAAAGTTATTAACTTCAAAGCTATTTTTCATTTATTTATTTAATTATTTTGTGGTTCTAGTTAGTTCTTAACATTGAAATTCTCATGGTACCTTAAACTTAGTCAAAACTCTAATTTCTCCTATTTTCTTGTACTGCATGTTTAAAAAAGTGTAAGAAACATTTTGAAGCTCCTGTCAGTTGTCCTAATTCATCTGTAGTTCTTGCTACATAATAATTATGATTTTTTTTACTGAAAGAATTTCCCTAATGATCAGTCATTTCACATTAGTCTTGTTGTATAAGAAATGCTTTACACACTTTGAGGTTGTATTTCTTTTGGCAGCATCATAAGCATTGCCAGGGTTTACTGTCTGTGACGATATGAAACTTCATGTCCATACATAGCCATTTTACAGGAAAAAATAAGCTGAGGATAAAAACAGGGAAGTGGCTTTCCCAGTGATTGGTATCACCTTATTCCTGGTCAAGAGTTCTTTTCACTAGCTGGAGGAGCTGCTGGCCACGGTTAAGCCACCATGTCAAAGCAGCTGTTTTAACTTTTATTGCTGCTTCTGAATAGCCCTCTTTGTCCTGTTTCCATACTGCTGTCAGAGGAACACCTAAAGAGCTGGTTTCACATACCACGAGGAGTGAAACGGGACTGAACTGGACCCGTGTAGTGTCAGGCAGTCTGGGAGCATCTCCTCCGTGGTGTAAGGGTGGTATATGAACGCCCCTCTGTTCTTCGAGGTTGGAAGTGCACGTGGCAGGGGATGGGGCTGGTGTCCTGGCAGCTCTCTGGTGGCACGGACCCTGTGTCCAGCCCCGTAGCTCCTCCGGGTCGATCTGAGCTGGCTGCTGGAAGTATTATGCAGCTATTTGCTGAACGCTTCACCTTGCCTGGTTTAGCCCTGTATGGACTTAGGTTTAGCACATGAAGAGTACACTGAACCGAAAAGCAAGCATTTGGATTAAAAGGATAAAAGTTTGCAGGATGTGAGTATGATAATTGCATTACAATGTAATTGTTCAAAACAATAGAATTGGGATTTTTTTTTTTTTATTATTCCTAGAAAAAAGTAAACCTGTGAGAATACTTTACAACAAACATTTTGGATTTAAATTTAAAATGTACTTTCCTAATTTATCTTTGTTCTCTTAATTCTTCTTTTTTTTTTCAATACTATTTTTTAAAAATTTCTTGTTAGGGATATGCATTCTATGTTATGAAAAGTTACATGTATATGCCTTAGAGTATAGATATAAAGAATACTACTGAGTGCACCATTCTTCGAATCACAGAATGGCTCAGGTTGGAAGGGACCTTAAAGATCATCCACTTCCAACCCCTCTGCCATGGGCAGGGATGGCACCTACTAGATCAGGTTGGCCACAGCCTCATCCAACCTGGTCTTGAATACCTCCAGGGATGGGGCAGCCACAGCTTCGTTCATTCATTGTTTGCTTAACAGCATCTTGGAGCTGGAAACCTAAACCTAGCTGCTTCTATTAAGTTTCTGCATAGGATGTTTTATGACTTTTTGGAGAAGTAACTAACATTACTGTGCCAGGGCAGTGATAGCGGTCTGACCACTCATGATATCAGCCAGAGAAAAAAAATGACCAGATAATAAATAAATAAACAAACAAACAAACAAATAAGTAAATAAATAAAAGGATCCAGGTGTTCAAGATGGGGTTTGTATGGAGAAACCACCTGAACAATGTTCTTTTTTACCAGTTGATGGACTGAATTTTACTGGTTGCTTCCTGACCTGAAAGCTGTCTAGGTTTAATACATATCAAAAGCTCACTTGATATAGTGATTCATTTTTATTTTCTGTTGTAAATTATTTTACTAACAGCTTAGCGATATAATTAAATTTTAGCATTACCAACTCTGGAATCTTCTCCTTGATCTTTTCATTGTGTTAATATTTTGCTGTTTTTTGAATGCTTTTGCATGTTTCTGAGGGAAGGGAGAATGTCTCAATATATACCTAGCTTCAGTGAATATCAATAACAAATTTCAATTAATTCAGACTTCCTATTCGAAAGAACGTCTGTGAATGTATTTACTTCTCAGAATTTAGAGTGAACTCTTGTCTGTATTGAATTCCAAATTTAAATTATTTTTGAGATTAGTGGAGCCCAATTATCACCTTACAAACACTGTTTTAATCTGTTTTTGGTGCTTTGATAGACGATACAGTTTTTGTATTTAATGTATTTTTGATTAAGAAAGCCAAAATACATGATTACTATTGCAGAATAATGCTGCCCTTTTGACTGACTTCATGTGGCAGTTTTGTTATAAATGCTTGGTTGAAACTTGATTTAATTTTTTAACCTTTTGATTAGCAAATACCTTTTCCTTTCCCCTTTTTCTTTTTTTTTTTTTGTCCCTTTATTTCCTTGTCCCCTCTTTTTCCCCTTTTTCTCCTTCTGCTTCTCTTTCTTATATTTGTATTTATGTTATACATGTATATATACTACTTTGGTAATCTGATTAACTAAAAAATTGTTGTAAATGAGGTTTGCTGTGATTTTGTGCCTAATTACTTTTCCTTGTGTACCCATCAGTACTCTTTCTGTGCTTATCTGTTTTTATCATTACTTTGTCAGACTGATGAAACACCATATCACAGAGGCACGTAGATGTATTTCCCTAATAAAGGGTTATAATCGTGGATGGCTGCTGCAGTTGTGATCACGCAGTCAGTAATCAAGCTCTTTGAGGAGGGCTTGGTAGGGAACACCTTGAGTGGCTCTTGACATGCTGAATTGGTCATGGGGTCACTCCTCCTAAGTGGGAACTGCCCACTTGCTGGCCTTTGTCAACAGGAAAATGCCAAGCAAGCAGGGTTCCCATAAAAAGAACATTATAAACTTTTGGAAAGTAAAAAGAAAGCCTTCTTTTTTTTCTTTTTCTTTTTTTTTTTTTTGTCCCTTTTGTTAGTTTTTTGTTCTTTTATAAGATGGGTAGTATTGAAATTTTAGTAAGTGGCACTTTCATTACTTTCTACATCCTCTTTTTTTTTTTTTTTTTTTCCTCTGTGTTGACAGGGTAGAGACAGAAAGGTTTGTCGTGTTCTTTGGGTAAGTGCGGTGAACTGTTTTCTGTCCTCAGTGAATCAATGCTTTGTTTCAGAAGTGGTTGGTTTGGACAGAAACTGTCTTTATCATTTCTTTCCCCCCCAAGAATCACGTCTCTGCATCTCTTCAGACAACGCATGCTTCCCCTTTGGTGTTTCGTTTGATGGCATGGGGTTCTTGCTTGAAGGCATTTCTTTATGTAGGATCTGTGAATGATGAAAGTTATGAATGCATGGCTCAGTGTTTGATATTTGAGTGTTTCATGGAATAATGAATTAATTGTTTTAAACTGCTACAAATACAGTTTGCCCCAACTAAATGGCTGAACTGATTAGAGTTACAGAGTAATTTTCTCTAGTCAAAGACAAGGAAAGTTATCTTGATTTAGACTAACATGCATATAATTTATATAACACAGGTTATTTTTTCTACCGACTTTTTTTTTTTTTAAACATGTAACAAACATGAGCACGTTACTCTATTAAATAGGTATTACCTATTTTGCATCCTGTACCCTGTCCTGTAGACTGTGCTACAACAATGCTAAGTTGTTTTTGTGTGTGTAGGTTCCAGTTACTTAAAACGTGCTTCTGGACACAGTTCTGGGCCTGATTTCAAAAACTGGATATAATAGATCACATTTCTTCATGAAATAGTGTTTGATAAAGTCTAGGTTGTAGCACAGTGAAAGCACAAAAATATGTACAGTATGCAGGACCACGATTTCATTGAAAAATACAATACTGACAGGAAACGTGAAAGATGCAAAGGAATCTAAGTACCTAAAACTACATGTAATAAATCATATGCAGACCATCAATCTGAAGGTGTATTCTTGATGCATCCTGCAATAGTGCTTCTCTGGAATTTTTAATATAAGAAATTTAAAATGATGAAAATTACTGCTTCTGAGGAAAGGCAAGCAAGTAATATGCAAGGTTCATTACTGTTATCAGATACTGCCCATTCCTGTCACAGAGTACGATCAAGATGGGTGTAGGAGAAGCCCAGAGAGAGAAATCCTTTACTGAGAGGAATCTGAAGTATGCGTATTTGGTCAACGTACTTCATTCTTGCACCATTCAGCATGTGCTTTAAAGGAGTAATGAGAAAGGGGAATGAGTCTGAGCTACTGAGAGCAGGTCCAACATTTTGTAGAGTCAGACAGGGATCCTACAGGTAGTCTCCACATCTACAGAAGGCAGGCTAACACAGAGCTGAGGATGAAATCCATGGTATCGAGGGTCAAATTTCTGCCTCTTTATGTCAGTAGTAAACTTTGACAAACAAAGCAATAATGGAAATTTATGCTTTTCAGTGTAATCTCAGCATAGGTGATTTTGGAATTTCCTTTATACCTTGATCCAAGTACAAAGTAGTTCTGAATTTAACTAACTTTTTTTTTTTTTTTTCCTGGCACTATTCTGTTTCTTTTCCTGTGTGTTGTGTGCATGTGTTATCAAAAACAGACAAACAAACAACAGAGTTACTAGCTATAAAAAGCTAATCAGAAACAAACAAACAAAAAGTTACTTCAGAGGCAATTATTTATTTTATTTATTTATTTATTCATTTTTTACGAATGGATAAAACATTCTGATGTTGTATCATTCTTAACTTGTTTTAATCCTTGTAGGTAACTGTTGGCTTTCATAATTTATTCATAAAATTTGTCAATATCCTGATCTCCTCTGTATGGATTTGCTAAACAGAGTTGCAACTTGAAAAAAACCTCTTACCTTCCTTTCTCAGGGTCAGTGTGGAAAATCAGATACTGAAATACGGGTTTACTACTTGTGAAATTACAATTTTGGAAAACGATGATCCTGGAGGAGTGTTCGAATTTTCTTCCTCTTCCAGAGGTCCCTACAGCATCAAGGTAGCTATCCGAGTAACGTCACTTAAACATTACAGACGACTTAGTTCTAACAGAGTGCTAGAAAAAGATTAATTTTATTTTTTTGCAGGAAGGGGAGTCTGTTGAGCTGCAGATTGTTCGCACTAGAGGAAGCCTCATCAGACAGTTTCTGCGCTACACTGTAGAACCAAGAGATAATAATGAGTTTTATGGAAGCACAGGAATTCTGGAGTTTAAGCCTGGTGAAAGAGAGATCATAATTACTCTACTGACAAGGATGGATGGGATTCCAGAGGTAAGAATTAATATTTTTCTCTCTTTAAATTGCATTCACATACATATTTGTTTGTCACTTACTAAAATATAGATGGTTTCACCTGTAAATACCAGCAATTTTTCTGTAACATTTGAAGGCTTTCTTTTTCTTAAGTGTGAGAAATAGATAGAGGAGGAGTGACTGAAAGGCCTATAAGATAGTCAAGCACCATATGAAAGCACTTTATATCAATACAAATCAGGTCTTGTCAGTCTTGCCTGAATATTCATTTCTCTGATATCTCTATTGTTTTGTAATCCCAGAAATCTGCACAATTTGAGGCATGTGTCTGTTGCTTTTCTCTTTGCTTTCTGCTTTTCTGTAGCTTGTTCCCTTTCCTGTGCATCAGCCATCCTGGATTCCATCAGGAAGTTTGCAAGGGTTTGATTTTACCACATTTATGTTAACATAAATTTTAGCTGCTGTGATTCAGCATTTTTTGCTGCCTTTACATGCACATTCCTATGCTGTATTTTGCATAAGCAGTTAGTTGTGTTTGTCTGATCCTGCTAATGAGCTGATCTAGGAGTAAGATGTCAGAAAGCCAGCTTTACAAAACATAAAGGTTTTAGGAAGGTTAATAATCTTTTTGTAGGGCCAGGTGGTCATCAGTCATGGATTGAAGGAGGGATGGAGGACCATATGATGAGGAAATCAGGGGATCACAGCAACTCCAACTTCAATTGCATAGGCTGCTGTAGAAATTCAGGTTTCTTTTCCCTACATACTCCAAAGAAAGGAGACATAAGAAGTCTGAACTCCACTACAGAAGCCAGGAACATAAGTTAATCTAGTAAAACTTAGGCACTAAAACAGCGGGTTATTTAATAGTTCCATTCCCAGTTTTTACTAGTTCATCAGCAGGCTGAGATAAAAGTATTTCCCTGCTTACAGCAGTATTATTAGACTAGGTAAGTCATCCTGCTGAAACGCTCAGGCAAAAACATACGAATTGTAGTGTCAGGACTAAAAAATAAGGAGGTCCTTTTATACTCTTCTATCTCCAAGAGTGGCCAAAAGCCACATACATGAGCAGGACATATATAATCACTTTCCTCCAGAATGCCATCCCAGCCTCCAATGGTGGGCAGTCCAAGGATGTCTGGAGTAATGGATGGTATCTTTGGGTGCCTTCAGATTTTCTTTCTGTTAATTGAAGCAGTTACGCTTTGAACGCAGGTAAGGTTTTAGCATCCATGACATTCTGTAGTACTGAACACCATTGTTTAATTGAATTGTATGTGAAGAACCAGTTCATGTGTGTTTCTTTACTGCTAACCACCAGCCAGTTTCACTGAGTTCTCCCCAGTGTAGAGTAATGCTGTTTTCTAGATAGATAAATGCAATATTTTTTTCTAATGTTCTCTGATACTTTTTTGAAAGTACCATGTCCCATTAGATTAATAAAGCCAGTTGATCAATTCTTTCTAAATTAGCATGCTGTCCATGGTTTAAAAATCTTTGCTTTACCTGTTACAAAGCCAGGAATCTTAAGAAGTCTTGGAGGAAAGAAAATTTACATTTCAGAGTGTGTTACAAACATTACTTGTGAAATTATGCGATTCTAAATTAAGTACACAAAATAAGTCCTTGCTTATAATAATAATAGACTCTTGGAGAAACTGATGCTTTTAGAGATAGAAAGTTCTAACAATTTCCTTTATTTGATAGCATTATACAAACGTTTATTGCATGTAGAATGTGTGTGATTTCATTTTAAGTTTGTATCCCTTTCTGCCTGATGGGGGACTGTGGACTATAGACCATTTTGTTTTTGATGTGGATGTTGAATATGTATTTTTGTTCTGACTGAGTTTCCCTCTTCTAGCTGGATGAGCTATATTCTGTGGTACTTAGTGGCTACAGTGAAATGCCAGGCAAGTTGGGGAATGCCACAATGGTCAATATAACCATTTTGAAGAATGATGATCCGCATGGTATCATTCAGTTTCTACCTTACGAACTAACAGTAACAATAAGTGAAAGCAAAGGAGAAGTCATCCATACCGGTAATTCCTTTTTATTAGAGTTACTTCTTTATCTGCTGTCTGCTTCTGCAAGTCTTATTTTCCCTGTTCTAGGATAACAGAAGTCTAGGAGACTTCTTACTAAAATCTCCACTCAGGACTTTACAGATTGGTACAATGCCAAGCAAGATGAGCAGCGGAGAGTGAAGTGGAGAAGTATGGGTGTGGAAAAACAGAGGGATTAACTGAGTAAAAAGGATTGCTAGAGAATTTTCCAGACAGGAGGGATGGAGTACTGATGTATGTGCAAAGTGCAACGTGGAGGTAGTAGCTCTGTTTGTGGAGAATGAAGAATGGGGTGTTATATAAGAGAAACATAGAGTTAAATCTTCCTATGGGTGATTTTAATTGATCTATTCAGTTATCAATTACTTTTACAGGCAAGAATTAACATGTGAAATTAAAGCAGTTTGCACTGCTTTAGTAATCTGTCTTTGTGTGTCCTTTTCTGTAGCACTCCAACATGTTACTGGTTTCATAAGAAGTGAAATTGGTTATTATTGTATTTCCTTTTTCTCAGTTTCAGATGTTTCAGATGTTCCTTTTTGATTTCTGTTGCTCTGAATATGCACACTGACTCTGTTTATGTTTTTTAGCTGTTTACAGAGTTGTAAGAAATCAAGGAAACTATGGAAATGTTAGTGTGTCTTGGGTTGTTGATCCAGCATGTACCAATGACGTCTATCCAGAGCAAGGGACTATTTTATTTGATAATCTGGAGTTTTCAAAAAATATCACCATTTACTCACTGCCAGATGAGGTAAACACTTTTACAGTGTTTTGGGGTGAGAATATGGGACAAAGAGTAAGTACTAAAACATTAGAGTATAAGGAGAAAAAAGGAATGTGTGTTTCTCAAGAGCCTAATAACTTGTAGGAAATATCAAAATACTTGGGTAGAACTGAGATAATGTCTGCAAATCATAGAGAAATTTCAGAAGCTGTGCATACCTCTAAACAAAAAAGGTAGAAGCTGAGAGTAATTGTACTGTGGTAAAGTTATAGGAAAGTTTGACTGAAACTCGTATCTTGATAACTGGAATCCTAATTTCAATCCTAATCCTATATGCTGATAAATTTGAAGTAATATAAGAAAGATTACACCTAATGATAAATAAATAAAGCTGTAAAAAAAACTACATGTATCAGAAACATAAAACTGGAAGGTAACTTTTGGGTCATCTGTGCAAGATAAAGAGGAAGGGACTTACTTACAAAAACTGTAGATGGATGATAATTTCTGTATAACTGTATGAATTATCATCCCTCTTGAGACACATAAGGACTGACAAATAAAAACAACACTCAAAAATCTCTGGCTTATTAATCCCCCTAACTTTTCATTTTAAATTCTTCAGTGTTTTGTATGCTAGAAATTAATGTCTTAATACTTTCAGGTGCCTGAAGAGGAGGAAGTATTCACCATCAGTTTATTCAATGCTACCGGTGGAGCCAGGCTGGGCAATGTAACCACTGCAATTTTACAAATAACAAAGAATGATGATCCCATTTATTTTGCAGGTTAGATATTATTGTTTATAAATGTGGAATACATACACTACCTAAAACGGACTTTTTTCACAAACCAGATCATTGCGAAATCGTAATCCCAAAAGAGCAAGTGGAAAAGCTCCCCAAACTTTTTTTTTTTTTGTATTTAATTTATATTTGTTTCCTTCAGAACCTTCCCATTTTTTTGTGTGTGTCATTTTTCTCTTTGTTGATGTTGAGATCAGTTAGGAGGCAAGGTACAAAATATTCTCTCGTACCTGAATTATTTCCTACCTTTATCACATACATCTTATTGTTTCATTGAAGAGGAAGATCCTACTAGAGAGAATTAAGAAAACAGAGCAAATGCAAGCAACTCAGGCTTGAACTCAGACAGATTTGTTGCTTTTGTATTTTCAGAACCTGTGACAGTGAGTGTTCAAGAAGGAAGTGTTGCAAACTTTACAGTCCTAAGGAATGGATCTGCTGATGTCGCTGTTGTTGTCCAGTATATTACTGTTAATGGAGATGCAACAGCTGAAGAGGGAGACTTTGTTCCCAGTGGAAAGAACAGTGTCATTTTGTTTGATGTTGGAGAAAGGGAGCAGAATTTATCTGTGTATATCAACGATGATGATACCCCTGAAACTGATGAAACATTTTATATTATCCTTTTCAATTCTACAGGTAAGTCTTCCTTTTTTTTTTTTTTTTTTTTGCTGGCAATTTCTTAGTATCTTGGTCTTATCATAAAGCAATATTTAAATGCCAAGAATTATACGAATAATGTTTGCTTCAAGATTTTTATACAATAAATGCATACTGTGTTTGAATTTTCATCCTTAATTATTTTATTGGAAACAAAAATCAAATGATAGAGTTGATACTTTGCCTGCAAAAACAACTGGAGTGAAAGTCCCTTTTCAAATATAAATGCTCCAAATTAGATGGACTTCAATACAAAAACACAAAGCAAAAAAAAAAAAAACAAAATTTAGTACCCAACAGTCTTAGGAAAAGAGGTATTCTTTTAGTTATTTTTTTCATGCTCCAGAGTGTATTACAAAACTACATGATTTTTGTAAAAACAAACAGAACTGCCATATTTTGGAGGAAGGGTATGTAATTGCTCTATTTTATTAGTAGCGAAAAGTATGCATACATTTTTTTCACTCTGAGACTATAGTTTTAAAAGGCTTAATTTGCAGAAAAATATATGTCACAATTTACCCAGGGGACCACCTCTAAAGAAAGGATTTATTACCTTAGAAATAACGTATTTTTGTTTATTTATTTATTTTTCAAAGTTTACACTTAAAAAGGAATGACCAAAATTATTCAGCCCATTCCTCACGTTTTTGAAATACATATCTTTTAGAATAAATTATCACTGTTATGTAATATACATGAGAAAATAAAAGTGAAGTATAAGAAATTCATAATTTTTCCAGAGCCCTAAGTATTTAATAAAGACCCTCCCCACACCTAGCTCCAACAAAACTCATGGTGTTGTGGGAGAGTCATTTGCAATTGTGTTATCAAATTTTAATTTACTGCCCTTCATTTTTTACTGTTCTCTAGTTGAGAGGTAATAACAGGCTCTGAATCTGCTGCAAATCTTTGCAATGCAAAGCAAAGCTGTATTGAATCAGCCATTGAAACCTGAGGGGCTGTAATTTAATAAAGCAAAGAAAGATGATGGCAATTAACCATCAGACTATACCTTCAGATTGTGTGACACGTTCTCAAAGTAAAATACCTACCAGGTATTCAATTCAAGATTAGGAAACCTAAAATTAGATTTCTTCATCTGTAAGCACGCTAAGCATCTTAGTTCTCATTACAGTCTCTGATGGTCTTAGTCTTTAGCAGTCGATAAGACTGAAGTGATTGAGGTCATGCTACAGTGGACACCCTGCGGCTGGCCTGTGAGTTTCTCACAAGGCAGCATTGATCTTGAGTTGAATCCTTCCCTGAACATTGGTAGCAGGCAGCCAGAGGTTGACAGGGAAAGCAGTAATTTGAGTATAAGGCAGCTAAGCTATTTCCCAAGGTCGGCTGGTATTCACTGTAGTACCCAGGTCTCTTATAAAATATCAGACTAGGGAAAGGATTAGACAAAACCATTCTTCTTCCTTCATAAGTTTTCTCTTTTGTTGTCTCTTTCTACTTTAATAACTTTCTTCAGGATCTACTGGTAGCTCCCAATACTACCCCATTGGGAACATATCATGGCTTTTCTCCTAGCACATGGGGAATGGGTATCCATAGCCTCCTTTTTCCTCTAAAATGAGCATCATATAGTTTTACAGCCATTCTAGAATCACTAAGAATAAAGAATATTTCTATACATATTCCTGAAAGCAAAAGTTGGTTTTCTTTCTATGATTGGTTACATACAGTGGCCTTGACTGTTCTGAAATTTTTTTGGGGACTGTTGTTCCTGAGAGAAAATACAAATAGAGGTATATGAAGTGAGAGGAATAAGCACATTGTTTAACGTGGAACAAAATTTAGTCGGACACTTTCAAAGAAGACAAAAAATGGGGTGGGTGTGGACACATTATGTTCATCTATGGACAATGCAATGGAGTTAGAATTAACATCCCTTAATATTTACCTGTACTAATATGCACACTGAAATCCTGCTAGCTTCCCATCTACATAATAAGAATCTTATGTTTCTTCCTTTTAGATATTCTTTGATATGGGAGTGAATAAACTCTTAGACATTGCTCATAGCTTGTATTTAGTTTAAATGCAATACTTTTCTTCTAGGTCTAAAGAAGGTCGGGGCTCTCTGAATACCTTACTCTTTTATTCTGTACCTCTGAATATCTTATTCTTTTGACTTGTCCAGATGATCAAACAGAAAATGTTACCTCACATAACAACTACATGCAAGGATACTGTGTAGTAAGAATCACATCTTCTCAGTTCATGTCATTTTTCCTGAAAATCTTACGTCTTGCTCTCTGGATGGTACACTACTTAAATACTTTTACTCTGATTTGCCTGCTGCTGAATACCTCAAATTCTGTTTTTCACTGACTTTTATAATTGTCCTTTTCTTTGTATAAAAGCAATTGTAGTGAGTAGAAAACATAATTGGATTTAGAGTTACCTACATTTCTGATTCCAATTTTAATAATAATAATTGTCCTCTTTTTTAGGAGATACAGTTATCTTTAAGGCTGGAATGGCAACAGTTATTATTGAAGCAAATGATGATCCTAATGGAATTTTCTCTTTGGAACCTTTAGAGAAGCCAGTTGAAGAAGGCAAAAGTAACATTTTTTGGTAAGTAACGTTTAAAGAATATCTTTGCACTCTTTTGGAACTGGTGTATGTGGTACTTTATAAATAGCACTTTGATTAAATCAAATGCACAAGTGTGCATTGATAGAAGTGCACTATAGAAAAACAGTTTTACAAAATTTTGGATTAAATGATTTGTAATGTGTTGAAGACATCACCTGTAATACTATGGAGTATACAGTAAATATTAAAAAGTGCACAGAAGCTCATGTTGAAATGTAACTAAATAAGACTTCAGCATTGATGTTCTGTTATAATCTCAGGAACCTGTAGATACAGAAAAATCTGAATGATTGAGCACAATATAACCTAGGCTGACAGAAAAAGAAAAAAAACCACTCAACAAATAGCTAAATAAAACTGTGTGGCACTAGGTGGCTTTTTGTACCCATCTTTGAAATTTTCAACTGCAAACTACTGTATTCTTTCTTTCTGTTTTTGTATTTTTTTTTTCTTTTATCTGTTAATTACAGATTGAAATCTATACTTAAAGTCCGGATGTGACACTCTTCATTAGTCTGACCTTTGAAAGTATTTTCCTTTGTGCCACCATGATATATTGAAGAATTAGCAGGGTTAAAAATTGAATGCACTTGGCATCTCGCCTTGTTACATTCATTTCATAAATTTACTATGGGGTTTTAATTGGATGAAAAAATGATTTTTCGTTAAGAAATCTTGAGACAGGCTGTAAAGAGAAGTTAGGTCACAATAAATGCGATAGTGCAAATAGTTAGGGAAGAGGTTCTTCTTGCATTTAAAAAATCATCCTTTTTTTTTTGTCTGTTTGTTTTAAAGCCTTGAAGCAGATGCTTATGGCTGTGAATTGGTTCTTTATGCTTGTGTCAATACATCTGAAATATGAATAGTCTCAAGAAAAGAGGATATTAAGTTCATTGTGTGTTTGTTGTTGTGCTGTTCACTGTTTTGGGCTTTGTTGTTTTTTTGTCCTTTATAGTCTAATCTGCAGGATAATTTTTGTGGATTTGGTGGTGTTAAGAATATTGTTTTGATGTAAACATGCTTATATACAGGTGCTTTATGGAATTATAGGATACCAAGATCTCCAACATCTGAGGAACCTGCTCAGTCATCATTGATAAAATATATTTACTAGGGATCTGTCTCTTCCATACTGTCACTACTTTGACAGTTGTGTAGCATATAAAAAAGTGGTCAAAGTAGCATGTAACCAAACCACCGAAAACACAGAGGTTTTAATGAGGTAATTGGAGTTAGTGCAGCAGCGCTACACAGCTGGGATAGAGCACCCTGGTTAACGCCACAGAAGAAAAACCTTTGGAAGCAGAAACAACATAAATGTGTTGCTGTGGCTGGACTAGTTTAGCTGAACTAATTCTTCAACCTGATATAATCTATTTATAAGGCATTTTATGTCACCGTGCAAACCGACAGAAGCAAACTTCCTGTATGTAAGCGCACTCTTAATAAAGGCACTGTATGGGTCACTTTTTATTTGTAGTGCCTTTTTGAAATTAGTGTAATTGTGTTAGCAGATAGTTACCAAAAAAAAAAAAATCTTTTCATTTACTACGTTCTTAATCACAAATAACAGTAGATTTCTGAAAGCCGTAGAATGTAATTCTAATTTAATACAAGTGTAAGAAAAAGTTTAAGTAGACTTGATGACTGAAAGGAGAAACGTTTGTGGTTAAATGTAGATGATTCTCTTTCCTGTCTAAGAGTGTCCAAGTATATTAATTTTTAATGTTAACTTTCTGAACTATTATGCATTCATATTTATTATTATAAATTGGAATTACAAGACACAGTGATGTGTAGCTTCACAGTAGTATTCTGCATGGACCTGCGTATGCTACTTCTGTTTTCTAAAGTACGTATTCCGGGAGTAGAATTGTACTGCAAACGTGGTTGCCTTTAAAAGGAAGGCTTCATGGAACAGTTGTAGTATATTAGTATTTTACTTTATATTACATAGTATATTACTTCTTACTGTAAGGAAGATTACAGTAAAAGGAGTCTCCACATTTTCCTTTTCTACTCAACGCTGATGCATGCCTGCCAGGACTCTCATTCTTTCTGTATCACTGAACAGGATTTTGAGACACAGAGGACACTTCGGCAATGTTTCTTTGACCTGGCAGTTGTTTGATAATAACTCTGCACTGAAGCCAGGAGAAGAATTCTATGAAACTTATGGGACTGTGTGCTTCATGGATGGTGAAAGGTCGAAGTCAATAACACTACGTGCCATTTCAGATAGAATTCCTGAATTCAATGAATTTTACATTCTAAAGTTGGTGAATGCTTCAGGTATTGTCTTCCATATCACCATTTCCTTCATATCTGGTAGAAAAGAGTTATGTTTAATCAATCAAAAAGAAACCAACACTAGAAAGAGCATTGCTTTGAATCATGTCTTGATATCCTATGCTTTTCTGGTAAGGTTTTAGGTCTTATTTTTCATTTAATCTTGATTTCCATATATAGAGAGTTACTCAGTTCCCGAATTACTGTTAAACACATTTTGGTGATCTGAACTTTAAAAGGGATGCCTCTTGGTTTTTGAAATTAAGCTTCTTAAAGTTCAGAAGTTTCATTTCAAAAACCAAGAGTTCTGAATTTCAGATACATAGATCTCCATGCACAAAATATAAAACAAAGATACTAACAAAGAAATAACAAAGGTATTAAAGGTTATGTGTGTCTACCATAATAGAGGTTGCTTTTTTGTTTGTTTGTTTCCCTAGAGGAGGTAAAATACTTGTAGTTACCACTTCACATGACTTAAATTACAACTTTAAATTGCTACTGGACACATTTCCTAATCTGGATTAATTCCACTTTAGTACTATTCATGGTCTTCTGTGCTCTGATACAAGTGAAAATGTGTGTTGGCCTTTCCTGTAAGTGAAGTCCATACGGATGTACAAAAGATTTCCTGCTTATAACAGGTAGATCACTGTACACTTTGAACACGGAGATTCTCCATTCACAACATGATCTTCATATCATGAATTCTTACTGTGCAAAGATAGATGACTAACACCAGGACTGGGCAGCAGTTTTAACACACAACTGGTTACTGTTTCTGCAAGGTGTATGTACTTCTGTATCAGAGGCAACAGGCAAGATTTTGCCATTCTCTATTCCTGTAAGTCTTTGAGCAATACAAGAATTGAATTTGGCCCCCATGCTTATCAAACGAATCAAAGGTAACCTACCTTATTGGCTAATTAAGAAAAGATGGACCTTGTCATGTTTCACCTGAAAGACATCTGTGTGTTTTACAGCTGAAAAATAGCATGTGGGTTTGTTTTCTACTGAAATTACATCAGCACAGTGTTTTAAGAATAATACAATTAACCTATGTAATTTTCAAGTTAGATCATTTGCTATAAGTCCAGAGGATCTTAAAGGAGGGTTTGAGGTTTTTTTAGAAACTTGTTTTATTAAAAAAAAAAAAAAGTACTTTGAAACTTTTTTCTGAGTGTGTTGTTTAATCATTAACTTTTACTCTAACTTCTATTACGCAGGTGGGTCTCCTGGTCCTGGTGGTCAGTTATCTGAAACCAGTCCTACTGTAACTGTCATGATCCCTTTCAATGATGACCCTTTTGGAGTGTTTGTTATAGATCCAGAGAGCCAGGACAGAGAGATAGTGGAAGATACTCTTTCTGAAGATGACCTTTCCTATATTACGGACTTCACCATCTGGAGACAGCAAGGCACCTTTGGTGTTGTCCGACTAGGTTGGGAAATACTGTCTAGTACCTTCCAAGCTGGACTGCCATCAATGGTAGATTTCTTGTTGCTTGGATCATTCCCAAGCTCAGTACAATCACAGCCCCACATGAGGCGCCATCACAGTGGAACAGACGCTCTGTATTTCAGTGGAAAAGAGGATGCATTTGGCATTATCGGTCCTGAATACCCATAACAATGGAAATAATGCAGTAACCAATTTTACATTTTCAGCTTGGTTAATTCCTAATGTCAGTACAGATGGCTATATAGTTGAAAAGGATAACGATAATGGGACTTTATATTATGGTGTGAAAATTCAGACAAATGATTCTCATGTTTCTGTAGTGCTTCATTATACAGCATTAGGGTCCAATATGACATACATGGCTAAAACATCAGTCATGAAATACCTGGATGAGAATACTTGGCTTCACGTTCTGATTACTCTGGATGAAAGTATAATTGAATTTTACGTTGATGGAATTCTAGTTCTGGGAGGAATGAAGAGTCTAAAAGGAGAAGCAATTCTTGATGGTGAGCCTTTGCTATTTTTCTCCATATATAAAGCTCTGAAATGCATAGTCTAGCCACTTCAAAGGTGGAAGAAATACACTGAAATGATTATATCTGTTAAGTTAATTGAAAGGAATGGATAAGAATTCTTTGAGGATTTTCAGAAAGCCTATGGAAATTGTGTGAATGTTCTAAAAAATTCAAACTGCTGCGATGTTGAGTGAGAGTAGAGGACTATTAATTGTATGGTGTACTATTTTATTTCTGCTTTTAAAATTCCAGGTTGAAGTTTAAGAAATCAAATTTTCCATTTGTAAAAAGAATAGTACTTCTGCAATTAGTAATTTCCATCACACTTGCAGTACTGTAGCTAAGCTGAGAGGCTGAGAGGTTTTTTTTTTTTCCCTCCCTCGGTTTCTAGAACAAATATATGTGAAATGCAATTATGCTTTTATTGCTAGAAGGATATGTCTGTGCTGTAAATTTTCTTTATTAGTGGGGATGGCGTGTGTCTGGGGATAATGCAATAGTAAGGCAAGTATGTCATCTCTCTCCGTTGAATGTTGGGTAATACACAGTGGTGTGCATAGCAGCCCAGTTTTTCTCAGCATCCTCCACTTTGTGCCCTGGGACTTTTATCAGTTCCTGTGGTTGCTCATCTCTACAACTGCCACTCAGTGTCATATGTATGACAATACACTGAAGAGCACAGCTTTTTTTGTTTGTTTGTTTTCTTTCGTTTTCTGAAAGGCAACTGAAAACAGCTGATGTGTGTGTTTTAGCACAAGAGCATAGCATGGCACAGAATAGGATAGAGTAGGAATGAATATGAGGCAGCTGTGATCCTATAGTTTGGAGACAGAGAAATATAAATGCTGTTGTAAAAAGAGTTTGGAATTTGCATGGAATTACAGTGTGGTGGATGAAATGGATGTCCAGAAGGGTTAATGCAGTAATCATGAGTATCATCAGAATGGATCAGCTGCCCTAGCAGAGGGAAACAAAGTAGGATTTGTTCAGCAAAACAAGGGCTAAAAGGGGTTGCAGT
The DNA here is from genome assembly GCF_964211835.1 of Anser anser. Taxonomy (NCBI): domain Eukaryota; kingdom Metazoa; phylum Chordata; class Aves; order Anseriformes; family Anatidae; genus Anser; species Anser anser. The sequence continues at coordinate 21,329 of NW_028153725.1, forward strand.
TCTGCTCTGAAAATCTGTGGAGGAAAGAGGGAGCCTCAAGTCTCTAAGACTTATAAAAATGAGGGATGATGATAATGTGCTGCTAGAACTAATAGGATGAAAAACTTGGACAGCATAGGATGGAATTGTTTGGCCTGTGAGGACTTACCTGTAACATTGAGATGAGGCTCAAGGAACCTCCTGATTTTGGATCTCAAGATCAATATGATTCCTCATCCAGGGACAATGAACAGTTTACCATTGGTTTTTAAGAAAAACAGGTAGTCAGTTGCTGACTGTTTCATACAAATACAATAACATGAGAAAAAATTATAATTTCCTTCTCAGGTCCAGGAATAGTAAGAATTGGAGCAGGAATCAACGGCAGCAGTAGGTACACAGGGTTAATGCAGGATGTAAGGCTTTATGAGCGTAAGTTGACACGAGCAGAGATCTATGAACTTCATGCAACTCCTGCAAAAAGTGATGTCCACCCTGTCTCTGGGTATTTGGAGTATTGGCAAGGAGAGACCAATAAATCATTCATCGTGTCTGCAAAGGATGACAAAGAGGAAGAAGGAGAAGAATTATTCATACTAAAGCTCATTTCTGTGCGTGGTGGAGCTCGAATTTCACAAGAAAACACCACAGCAAGATTAAGAATACAGAAAAGTGATAATGCTAATGGTTTATTTGGCTTCACTGGAGCATGTATCCCTGAGGTAAGGTGGTCATAATGGAAATTGTAGGTGATATTTCAGGCACAGAAAGCTAAATGGCAGGACCAAGTGACCTGAACAAACCCTAGATTTTGCAGTGTTTGCTTTTGTGGTTAAGCAAAGTTTTCCTAGGATTTGGAGATGCATATGTTCTGTTAATACAACCTCAGTTCCACTGGGATTTACTATATAATTTTAAAAAACTAAAGAAAAAAATGGTTAAGAAAATTTAGTTTACTATATAAACTGAAGACTAAGGCTTAATTTTTTTTTTCTAGAAAAATATTTTACCTTCACTTCTGTTACATTTGAGTTACCAGTTAAAATGTAAGATTTACTTCTCTGGTTTTTTTTTGAGAATGGATTATTGCAAAGATTTTTATTTTAGTTTTCTGTGTCACATGATGTGTTTGAGATAATTTTACTAGAGATCATGCAATGACAAAGTGTTATGGATTTTTCCACCTTCATTTGCTGTCATAAACTAAGTTATAATTTGCATATGTTTGATGTCAGTTGGTTGATTTAGTAGTGGTTTTTTTTGTTGTTTTAGTTTTAACAGATGAAATCTTTTTTCAGTGGTATCCATTCTATATGCAGAGTGTAAACTTGCTACTTTTTGAGGAGGCTTGAAATAAACATAAATCATTCTTTACTTCTTTAATCAATTATAAGGGGGAATAACATGATAGCTATCTCTACTGGTATTGGATTATTTTGTGGAAAAAAAAATTTAATATAGTTTTCATTTGGGAACTCTTATGAGCTTTAATTACATTCTTTTTTAATCAAAGTGCTTATGATGTTTTTAAAATAACTGTCTTGCCTGAGTGATACTAGTTTTCAGTTTGGTTCAGTTTGCTTATTGTGTGCCTACCATATGCTATGATAATAGATTCCTTCAGGTTCAAGTACCTCTGATACGCTGTGATGCCACAGATCATCAGCCAACCATGAAGAAAAAAAATAATTATATGGCACGGTAATTGTTTTGCACCTATCATATGTCCATTTCACCAGGGAAGTATTAGAGCTCTTAGTGGTGATGCAGGAACACAGCATTTTTTTACCAGTAGTTTAACTGTGCATATCTGTCTACTAGGCAGCTGAAGTCACACACAGTATCTATGCTTTCTTACAAAGCAGCCCTGAAATTTATCTAATGCATAAGATAGCTTTAACCTTTCCAATAACTTTCAGATAAAATTATTTTCTATGTTAATTTTATGAACGTTATTTTCTAAAATAGAAGGTCAGTACCAATTAAAGCTTCATTCCAGAGATGTGACGTTGTCGCTGCAGAAGTCATGTTATCTGTGAAGATACAGAATTGTAAGGAGGACAGTAGAAGAGAAAAATCTGTTTTTCTGAATGATGATGGTATAGTTTATTTCTATCCATAGTGTGTCTGGTTAGAGAAAGTGCTGATCCAAATCTTTCTTTAAATTATTGCTAAGGAAAATTACAATATTGACGTTATTATAAAGCAATAGTTTCATTTGCTTTCGACAGGTACATTTCAAGCATATTGATTCTGTCTCTGACGCATAGTTTTAGGAAAGGGGTTGTGTCCAGGACGAACTGCAGTGTATTGTTATTTGTTACCTTAATAGTCCTCAGGGAGGCATCAGACTTTTGCAGATTCCACTAGGATTGTTCTGATTGGCATCAAGGTCAGTTTCAGCTTCCTAACACTCCAAAAGAGCTGAAAGTAACATGACAGCAATTTTTTACTTGAACATTTGTCTGGCATTAAATATTTTCGTGTTATTTAATGAAATTGCCTTGATTTACTTTGACAGTAATAAACGTTCCAAATTTTTGCTTTCTTCCAGACTGCTGATGAAGGTTCCACTATATCCTGTGTTGTGGAGCGTACAAGGGGAGCCCTAGACTATGTGTATATAAAGTACATTATCTCACAGGTTGATTCCACTGGCATTAATTACTCTGTTACCGATTTTTCTAATAGCAGTGGCACTATCACATTCGTTCCTTGGCAGAGATCAGAGGTAAACCCTACCTTCCTATTAACAATTCATCCTGTCCTTTACAAACCTCCTGGAAAATACCTTCTGAGGGTGCTTGGCTGGTTTGCATACTAGAGAGTGTTTACTTCACATGGCTTTTCTTATTATTATTTTTTATTTTGTTATTTTATGTTGTTATTTTTTTGTTATATATATATTTTCTTTCTTTCTTTTTTTCCATCCCTGACAACAAGAAAGTGTTATTTGTAGCTCTGTGTATATGTCAGTTCAAAAGTCACCATGTGTGCATGTACATATTAGATATATGTACATATACATAAAAAATATTAACTGTATTTATGTGTATGTGTACATATACTTTAAAAAGTGTAGATAGTCCATGTACTTTCGAAATTGGAAAATGATCAGGTTTGATCTGAGTGTTGTAACTCAAATTTATGTCCACAACAATTAAATAGGCAATAGTAAGATTCATTGCTGTTCTTGCACTCAAGGCTATCCAGGTTCTGTCTCCTTTTAAATTCAAAATCAGAAACAGGAGATTAAAGGTGTTCTTGTAACAATAGCTGTTTTTGAGTCTCCCTGAAATGATTACTGTCTGCTTTAATCTATTCCTCTGCATAAAGTGTGCGAGCAACTGGAACATAAGGAAATTATTCAATATTCTGGCCTTAGAGACACCTGAAATTGGTAATCAGAATTGCATCTCTGAGTTGGGGGAGAGAAAGAGAAATGATACATAAGGGAAGCTTTAGCTGCTTCTGAGAAAGCTTTCTAAAAGTCTTACGAAATTCCTTATCTGAATTAGTTTAAAAAAAAAAGAAAAAGAAAAAAGAAATACCAGGATACCAGGATACACTGAAGAGTAGGAATTCAAAGCTACAGAGGCCCACAATTAAAAAATTATGTGGGCAGACTGGAGGTCCAAAAGAGGGCCAGAAAGATGATCAAAGAGCTGGAGAACCTGTCCTCTAAGGAAAGACTCAAGGGGTTAGATCTTTTCACCCTTTAGAAGGGGACTTTGATCCCATTATTACAGTACCTAAAGGGCAGCTCCAGAGTTGACAGAGGCTCTCTCTTCTCAAGAAACCACAGGAGAAGACAGAGGGCAAAGAGTACAAAGATAGAGTGGGAGAGGTTTTGTCTTGAAATTTTTTACAACTACTGGAACGACTTCCTTAGGGACAGGGTCGGGTTGTCCCGACCTCAGCATCTGGGCCAGGGCAATCCCAAGCACAAACACAGGCTGGGCAGAGAAAGCACTGAGAGCACCCCTTGGGGGGGGAAGGACCTGGGCGTGGTGGTTGATGAGAAGCTCGACATGAGCCGGCAATGTGTGCTTGCAGCCCAGAAAGCCACCCGTACCCTGGGCTGCACCAACAGCAGCGTGGGCAGCAGGGCGAGGGAGGGGGCGAAGGAGGAAATTCTTCCCTCAGAGGGCGGTGAGGCCCAGGCCCAGGCTGCCCAGAGGAGCTGCGGCTGCCCCATCCCTGGCAGAGCCCAAGGCCAGGCTGGATGGGGCTGAGGGCAGCCTGGGCTGGGGGGAGGTGTCCCTGCCCATGGCAGGGGGTGGCGCTGGGTGGGCTTTAAGGTCCCTTCCAGCCCAAACCAATGTATGGTTCTATGGTAGAATTCCCATCACCAGGGGTGCTTAAGATGCAGTTGAACATGGTGCTGGATTATTTCATCTATTTTTTTTTTTTCCATGAAACATTGAACTTCATCTTTTGATGTCCCATCCAACGTGGGCTGTCCTATGATTAAAATTCTGTGGTAATAAACAGCGTGTGCTAGAAATAGAAATAAAAATAATCTGTTTCAATGAATTCAATCCTGATGTACAGCACAGAATTGTTAAATTTATTTGAAGAAGTGGTGCGGGACCACAGTACTGTAGAAACAACATACACTTTCTATTATTGTTTGTATAATAAGGATGAATTGTGAGTAGAAAATACCATCCTCAGTTTCACTTATATCAGGCTGCAGAAGTCAATGTGGACTCAAATTCGCTGAAGTCATTTGCAGGGATCCCAGTGACTTCACTAGAACTGTGAATCTGGATAATGTGATGACTGGCAAAAGCGTGTGGTATCTGAAAATAGTTCATTCATGTTATAATAGTTTGTTCATTCAGCTTTATTTCTCTGTGAAATGATATTACTGCATTTCATACAATCATATATAGCAGAAATTTCCAAAGCTTTTCTAGCATGGCAACATAGACGAGGCCCACATTACTCTATCTAGTGGCAGAAAATGGCTGATGTAGGCTCTTGCTACACAGCTTACTGGTCCAATTTACTGCATACATACAGAGGAGCTAATGTGCATGGCTCTAAGAAACGGGCTGGTAGCAAGCTGCTCTTCAGGTGGGATATCCTAAGGGACTTTCAACTGACATTTGTAATCTACTCATTACCATGCCTCTAAATATGATCAGCTACTTAAATGTTTTCTATATGTTTGTCCGACCATATCGAAACATAAAGAAAGATGGAATTTTCTGAAGTGAATGTGTTAGCGTGTTTAGAGCAAGGTTATGTTAGTAAATCGTATGATCTGCAGGTCAAAGTGTCAGGTGGTATAATAAGCTCAATTTATTTGCTCTCTAAATTGGATTAATCACTGTAATGTCTCTTCATAAGCATAATTTCAAAAAGATTTTAAAATTTATCAGATATTTCATGTTCAGTACATGGAAATTAAACTCTGCTTTTGTGAAGATATACAAAACCAACCAAACAAGTATTTATTATCACTTATTTATGTAGTTTGAAACAATTCAGAAAATATGCCTTCCATTTCCAGTAGCTTGGAAGCATTGTTTTTGGAAAGCATATTCTAGACATAAAATGTTATCTTAGAAATTAGTTGAATTTATGTGGAGAGCAAAAATAGTGTCCTTTGCTTTCAGAACTATACAGCAGATACAGCTGACTGACTAATCAAAGAATGTTGCATGGTTTGATTTCTCCATGATTTGGTCCTTCTCTAGGTGTTAAATTTGCATGTTATTGATGATGACATTCCGGAGTTAAATGAATATTTCCGTGTGACATTAGTCTCTGCAGTGTCTGGAGATGGGAAACTAGGTTCAACTCCTACCAGTGGAGCAAGTATAGATCCAGAAAAGGAAACTACTGATATCAGCATCAAAGCCAGTGACCACCCATACGGTAACAATGATGGGAATTATACAGCTTTGTTTCAGATTATTGTGTAGTTCTTTCCAGTCAGATGAAAACTTTGCTTGGTTGTAATAGTTGAGGAAGCAATCTCATATATTCCACTTTATCTGACTTGAATTAATTCATTGTTTATATACATGAATGAATACTGAATTAGTTTTCTTTTATAATTTTACAAAAAGGCCTCAAATCTTCCCTGCCCAAACAAGCAATGATTCTCTTGTGAGGGCAAATAAAGGCTCTGCATGTAGTTGATCCTGTCCAGGTTTTTCATCAAATGAGAATTCCTGACAATGAGAGTCATTTCTCCATATGTCTTGTACCAGTAAATACGCAAAACCGTGGCCTGTGAGGCTCTTTTGGGAAGAGAAGGTTTTATTATTGTGCTGTGCCTTTTATCAAGACTGACAAGAATATCAGTGAGAGAGGGTAAGGCACACAGCACATCTCTGGAAATAGTGTGATTGAGGCTTAAGGGTATACTGGTATATGTGGTTTTTAATTTCAGAACCATCACAAGATATGTTATCAATCACTTTATTTAAATTGTTTATCATCTTTAAAATTTGTTATGAAAAGCCATGTAAGTAGTAATTCTTGTCTTCCAGGTCTGCTCCAGTTCTCTGTGGGGCCACCTCCTCAGCCAGGTGATAAAATGATTCTTCCAGCCTCTTCTGTGCCCCATATTACTATTAAAGAAGAAGCTGGACACGTCAGATTACTGGTAGTTCGTGCACAAGGCCTTCTTGGAACAGTTCTGGTGGAATACAGAACAGTGCCAGTCACAGCTTTCAGTCCCAAAGATTATCAGGTATGGCAACTGCCAAGGTGGTATAATTGTTTTGGAATTAATTAGAGTTATTTATCGTGGAGATAGCTTTCAGTTTGACTGCTCTAGCCCAGCTATGATTCTTTCACAGAAAGACTACTTTACAAGGTGATGTGGCAAATGGATATGTAATATTCACTTAAAAATATACATCATGTGACTTCTCCATTCTTTTCTCTGCAGTAAGTTGCATTGTCTAGGAAAAGCCTCTGGTTTTGAACTTTTTTTTTTTTTCTTAACAGAGTTTTCAGTGTAGCAATTTGTGAGTTTTGCTGTTGTTACAGACCATATTATTCAAGTGCATGTACAGGTTAACATTATGCTTGTACATACTGGGATTTGTATATGCCTAGCAAAATAACCTGCATGTATCTGCACTTGCTTGTCCAACTGATCATTTGTGCAGAAAAATAAGAAAAATGTACATGAATGCAGATGCTCACCAGTATGTCAACTTAGATGTCTTCTTCTTTTTTTTTTTCTTTTGTAAAACAGATTTTTCAGATTTTTTTTTAAAGCTTAAGTGAGGAAAAGTAGATGTTTTGAAAAAGACAAAATGAAGGTTCTGTTTCTTTTTTTTATATGGATGAAAACATTAGACTTGAACAAAAATATGAAGAGCTCTTATATTGCAGGCTGTTGTGGGTACACTGGAATTTCAGCCAGGAGAAAGATACAAGTACATTACTGTTAACATCACTGATAATACTATTCCTGAATTAGAAAAAACGTTTAAAGTGGAGCTGTTGAACCCAGAGGGAGGAGGTAAGGCACATATATCAGTCCCTTAGTTGTATTTTCATGACCTCTACTCGTTCATAAAAATCTTGTCTTTCTTGGCATTATTTTCTATGTTATTTCTGAAAACAAACAAAAAGCACCTCTACATCCCCACCCCCATACAGCTGTCTTTTTTCGTAGGGAAGAACTGTTCCTCAGTTCTTTTCTTAATCCTTGGTGGAAACAACCAGATCCCATAGCAAGTATATTATTACCATGTATTAGGGAAAGTGTATCACTGCCATCTGTTAGGTCATCTAAAGGCAATTGCTGCTTTTCACTTTGTATAACTTCATGGTTGGTAATGAGAACTAAAATAATGCAAAAATATATTAGCAATATGTTGCATTTCAAAAATATGGAATATTTATAAAATATTTAAGGCTAAACAGTCAAAGTGTTGTGTTTTTGTTTGTTTGTTTTGGTTTTTTTTTGTTTTGTTTTGTTTTTTCTTCCACATGAGTGAAATCAGAAGAACTGCAATACATAGGTCAAATGGATTATAGCAGTAATAGGCTGTGGATGTTGAGGGCCATAGGGAGTTTGCTGAGCTGTAGCTGCAGAGGTAGCTCGTAGATAACTGTCTGTAAGAACAAGACAAACACTTGAAAGAATTATTGGTTTGAAGGGCTAGTCTGAAGGGACGGCAAAGCATAGTGGTGCTGCCACATAAACCCCTGAATACCTTACAGATTTTTTTTTCCATTTGAGAAAAATTTTAACGGAGATTGTAAAGCTTGTTGGAGGGAAAAGTAATTAGAAACACTGACAGCCATAAATTGATTTTTTTTTTTTAAACTGATGTTATTTTTTTAAACAATTCAGAAATTGCAAGTGTGGTCCCTTCTGGGAGGATGTATCAGATTTCCTTGAATTAATCCAGCTCTCTGCTATGATTGTATGTGTCTATGGTGCAACATGGTCTCAGTGATTCTTTTGGTAAAGTCTTGAGACTTTTCACGTATTTTGTCTTTTTGGTTGAATAGTTGTTTTGTTAAAAGGAGTCAAACTTTTCTCTTTCAAATTGTTGTGACAGAAAATTTACAACTAACTTTAGTAATCCAGTAACTATATAGCCTTTTTAAAATGAGCCTTCTTTTTGGCCTTTCCAACACAAACACAAAGCTTATGAAGCCCCCATTAGTTAAGTTTTCTGCAGATTTTCCCAACATTTTCACTTTGTGAGAAAATATTAGAATAAGGAGCTTGAGGGACTTTATCGTCTCCCCTACCTTTTTTTTTTTTTTTTTTTTCAATTTAGATTCCTCCATGACAAGCCTCAGTTAGGAGTGAGAAAGGGGAAATACAAAATGGGGACACAAAGAGGGAAAGAGAGGAAAGATAAACTATGTGTATGTGTTTTCTTTCATTCTGACTTCCCATTGCTATTTCCAATGTCATAAATTAAGTAAGAGGTGGCATATGTAAATATTTCAGTCTTTATTAGAACTCCTGTACACTTTCAGAAGCAAAGTTGATACCTTCCTAGAGTGCTTCCCTCTTTTTTTCCTGTTGTCCAGAATAGTTTAAATTTCTCTTTGCTTGCGCTCTGATTTATAAATGTATATATGTGTATATATCTGTATGTCTGTCATCTTAAAGTTGCTGAGCTCTTTAGAAATGATGGCAGTGGTAGTGGTGATGGGAACATGGATTTCTTCCTTCCAACTGTCCATCAGCATGGTAAGCATTTTGGATTAATCTTTATTTCTTTATGCTAACTGTAATATCCCTCATGAACTACACTACTGACACAGTTTATCATAGTGTTATTTTGCTTGTGGTTTGAGATATATCATAGAGTCCTGTCAAAACATTCTTTCCCATTTTAAAAAAGGCTTAATTTCAACAACAGTCAATACTAACCGTAATACAGAAAATAACAGCTTCTCTATCTTCAAAGCTGTATTTTTATAGAACACAATGTAGTTATTCCAGAAGTAGTTAGAAAAATTAGCTTTGTTTGTAAATTTTGTAAAATTTTCTGGAGAGCAAAGAGGAGAGAAACTTTTTAAATTTAAGGTAATTTAAAAATTACCTGACTGTGTGTTTTGATACTTTCTTTTGCCACTTGCTTTATGCTTTGATCTCTGCATCTCAAAAATACTCTTAATAAAAAGTGGTGTTAGCTCTTTTTTTTCTAAAAGAATGCTTTGATTATTTTTCATTTTTGAAGTCTATTTTTGTCACAACATACAGAAAACAAAGATAATTTAATCTTGAGAAAATTAAAAACATACAATATGCAGAAATAAGATGAAAACAAAAGCACCTACTATGAGGGAAACGCTAATGATGGCGGATTTTGAATTAAACCCTAGAGACCTGAAAATATTGTGTTAGCACCCATTATCGAAATCAAATAATTTATTCCACAGTGACAGCCTGATTTTCTGTTTTATTTGAAAATACAAAGGAGTTCAGTTTGAACCTGAGAGTAAGTCTGTGGTTTAACCACTTTTTGGAACTTCCTGGGAAGTGTTGTTTCCTCTTCTGTGTTTCCAGATTTTTTTTAAAATGCCAGGCTCTTTCTCTTTCTAAGCAGCAAGTTATCTCACACAAGATGATCATTACAGTAGTAGAATTTCCTGGACTAGCTTTTTCTTTGTTCCAGCTTCAGTTAAAATAGTACCTGCTTTTGTCCTGTCTGCACTGCTTACACTGTGTTTTACCACGTAACTCTCCCCTACCCTAAATTCTAGTTCATTTTCCTTAATTAGACAAGTAATTTTATTTTTGATCCTCTCTTAAAATATTTGCATTTTATATGTTGCTTTGGAGTGTTGTTCCATAGAAGGGCTGCCAGGACTGCATTATTGAAAGTGAGTTCCTTATCCATGTGGATAATTATTCCACATTTAAAACAAAAAAAAAACACACCACAAAATGCAAAACAGCAGAAATATTCCAGTTATGCTTTTCTGTGTGCTTTTTGTAACAAACTTCCTTAGCTTTTAAGAAAAGATGGTATAAAAAAATAACTCATTTTGGCACTTGCACTTACAGCCAGCTTGGGAATTGCATCCCACATCGTTGTGACTATTGAGGCTTCTGATGATGCTCATGGCGTCTTTGAGTTCAGTACTGAGTCACTCTCGGTAAATGGAACTGAGCCTGAAGATGGAGATAGCAATATTATGTTGCAGGTTAGAAAGTTTTGGGTCTCATATTGCTATGCAATCCTCTTTTATGTCTATTTTACAGAGCATTCTGCAATATTTTTATAATAGGTCTACAGCATTTTAACTTAACTTTATCATGTACATTTGTCTTGACATTTTATACTTCACTTTCTAAAGTGTATCTTTCAGCTTAAAACTAAAATGTTTTATATAAGTTTAAATTTACTTCTACTTGTTTACATTTGAGGTATGAATATTTTAAAGTAAGTGCTGATGACACAACAAATACAGCAAAGCTAAGATGATAAAGATTACACTGTTTTTAAAATTAGTTTATTTTTAACTCATCATGTCAATGACTTTGCACTGTATATAATGGAGGGGCTGGATTGTGTGCAGCTTGCAGTTGGCAATGACATGCTTAAGATCCTCCGGGTAAGGATTAAGGGACATGGAAATAAGTTATAACAATAAGATGAAGTTGTTGTGGGAGTCTGCTATAGACCACCCAGCCAGGAGGACAACATTGCCAAATTATTCTATAATGAACTAAGGGATATCTCTAGGTCATCTGCCCTTGTCCCTGTGGGTGACTTCAACTTCCCAGATGTTAGCTGGGAATACCATACAGCCAATACAAACAGGTACTGGAAATTCCTGAGGCACGTTAACAATAACTTGTTGGTACAGTTACTCTGGAAGCTGACTAAGAAAGGTGCCCTCCAGATTTGTTGCTTGTAAACAGTGAGGGTCTTGTGGGTGAAGTGGTGATTGGAGGCTGTCCTGGCCATAGTGACCATGAGATGGCTGAGTTTAAAATCTTTGGTAATAGGAGGAAAACTGCCAGCAAAAGTTCAGCCCTAGCTATGGAGACAGCAGACTTCAGACTACTCAGTGAACTAGTTTGTGAGGTCCCCTTGGAACCTGCTTTTGAAGGTATTGGAGTCCATCAGTGCTGGTTAGTTAAGTAACACCTCTTAAGAGCACAGGAACAGGCAATTCCAAAGAGTCAGAAGTTGAGCAAGCTGGGCAGAAGGCCAGCTTGGCTGAGCAGGGATCTTATTCTAGAATTTAGGCGAAAAAGGAAAATCTGTGGGCATTGGAAGCAAGGTCAGTTGAACAAGGACTACAGAGGTGATGTTCACTCAGAGTTGAAGCTGGCCAGTACTGTGGGGACAACAAAAAGTGCTTTTTTTAAAGTATGCTAACAGCAAAAGGAGGAGCAGAGAAAACATTGATCCATTACTTGTTGAGGTTGGTAACCTCACAAATAAGTACGCCAATAAAGCAGAGGTTAATGCCTTCTTTGCCTCTGTCTTTAACACCAATGATGGGCTCGGGGACACCCAAAGCTCTGAATTTCAGGACTGTGATGATGATAAACTCCCAGCCAACTTTGAACTTGTGCAGGATTTGCTGCTCCAGCTGGATGCATATAAGTCTATGGGGTCCAGTGGGATTAATCCCAAAGTACAGAAAGAGCTGGCTGATGTCATTGCAAGACCTCTCTCAATAATTTTTCAATAGTCTTGGAGTCTGGAGAGGTCACAGTTGACTGGAATTAAGTTAAACGAGGAAGTGCTGGATTCTGCACCTGGCAAGGGGCAATGCTGGCTGTACGGACAGGCCTGGGGACAAGAGGCTGAAGAGCAGCCCCATGGAAAGGGATCTGGGGGTTTTGCTTGACAGCAAGAGAAATATGAACCAGCAGTGTGCCTTAGCAGCCAAAATGGTCAACTGTGTTCTGGAGCATAAGGCACAGCAATGCTGGATGGTCAAGGGAAGGGATTGTCCTGCTCTGCTCTGTGCTGGCGAAGCCTCACCTCTAGCACTGTGTGTGCTACAATATATGAAGGACATAAACTATTAGAGAGCATCCAAAGGAGGGCTACTATGGTGGTGAAGGGTCTAGAGGGCAAGAAGTATGAGGAGCGGCTGAGGTCCCTGGGTTTGTTCAGCCCAGAGCAGAGCAGGCCGAGGGGAGGTCTCATGGCGGCCTGCAGCTCCCTCACGAGGGGAGCGGAGGGGCAGGCGCTGAGCTCTGCTCTCTGGGGACAGCGACAGGACCCGAGGGAACGGCATGGGGCTGGGACAGGGGAGGGTCAGGCTGGGGGTTAGGGAAAGGTTCTGCACCCAGAGGTGGTCGGGCACTGGGACAGGCTCCCCAGGGACATGGTCACAGCACTGAGCTGCCAGAGTTCAAGAAGCATTTGGACTACTCTGTCAGACATGCGATTTGATTTTGGGTGGTCCTGTGTGGAGTCAGGTGTTGGACCTGATAATCCCTGTGGATCTTTTGTAACTCAGGATATTCTGTGATTCTGTGACTTTGCTGTATGCCATTTTACACTTTTATGTTCTTCTTTCTTATAGTACAAAGAAATACATAAATCTTTGTGTTTTCCACTTAGGTTGTGAGAACTCATGGGGCCCTGTCTGAGGTGACTCTGTATTGGGTCATAGTCTGTGATCTTACAGAAGACCTGGTCTCTGCATATGGGAATGTAACATTTGATGTTGGCCAAGTGAGAGCAAATATTACCATACAAGTTTCTCCTGACAACGTGCCTGAACTGGATCAGGTGTTTTCAGTTTTGATCATCAATGTGTCCGGTGGTCGTCTTGGAAATCACACTAATGCAACATTAACAGTTTTAGCTAATGATGATCCATATGGACTGTTCATCTTTTCTGAGAGAAACAGACCAATAAAAGTTGAGGAAGAAACAAAAAATATCTCCCTGACAATAGTAAGGCTTGGTGGTCTTCTTGGTACAGTAGTGGTTACATACAGAACTTTAGGTGATGATGAAAAGTCACCCTTTCTTCCACCTGATGTTGTTAGAGCAATACAAGGAGAAGATTATATACCCATTACTGGTTATGTGATCTTCGCAGCCAATGAAAGCGAAGCCACAATATCTTTGCCTATTTTGGATGATTATGATCCTGAGAGGTCAGAATCTGTTTTTGTGGAGCTAAACAATACTGTTTTGATCGACAAAGTACAGGATCGGCCAAGTAAGTGTCTTTCATATGTAAACCCAAAGCTTAAATATGTAGGCTAATATTTATATTTAATAGGATAAAATGCAGCAATTGAAATTACAGTAAAATTTTACCTCTGCCTAACTCTGTATAGTTAAGAATCCTGTAAGTTATATGTCAGAGTATCTCACATTAAGTATGAAGATTCTGTGTGTCAGCATATATTTCCTTTACCACAAAATTTTGTCAGGGGTGGACATTTCTTTCTCCCTTCTGCATCTGCTTTATCCCAGGTGTTTTAGGCCAACTGTATTACTGTATTGGTTTTGTGTGCTAATACCTGCTCACCTGTTGTTTCTGTAAAGCACAATGATAGGAAATAAGCTAGTTGCACTTACTGAAAGCGAAAAAAGCCTTTTAAACATTAAGTGGTGTAGAATTGCAGCTTCATGCTGGCTTTTTAGCGTAGAGGATGTTTGCCCGATCAGATAAATTCAGGTCATTACAGCCTTATTTATGCTTAAGAGCTTCTTGGCATGCCTAATTTCCCTTCCCTCTCCCCCATGACTCTCCCACATTAATCTTGATTTTTAAGGGAAACACTACAAAAAATTCTACTGGGAAACTGAAAGGTTACTTATAGTTCATCATTGCTAGTGTAAAATTCTATTGTCCTATGGACAAATAAATAAGTAATTTTGCTAGTACCTCACCTCTTCAAAGAACTGGTGTTTTGTATGCTCCACAGCAGGGTAGAATAATAAGTTAGTAAGAATGTGGATTTTCTGACATAATATAATTCAAACATCAAAAATATGCTTGTGCAGTTTGTAGTTATATTTTGTCCAAATCTAAAATGAAAATTTTATTGAAAGCTAGTAGTGGCCATCCACTAAACTCAGGTGTATGTATATGAACAGTATAGCCATAT